>NW_015090926.1:3946510-4143234 GCF_001431845.1 Calidris pugnax
CCCCCCCCCCCCCAAAAAAAATAATTCAGATGTTTTGTTGTTTACAAGAGCATTTGCAGTTTAGTGTTTTCCTGTTTCATTGATTCTGGTTGTGATTATTGAACCTTTCTGTCTCAAATCTCTTTTTGTGTTTGTTATTCACTCTAATGTTCAGAGGCTTGTGGACATCCAGTAAGCTCCCATGGGAAGTGAGACTTTCCTTTGCCTGGCCAGTTTCTAGTATACGACTAAAGCTTTTTTTTCTGTATCTCCTTCACTCTCTGAATCTTTTGCTTTAGACTTCTTATCAAGGCTTGAAAAATTGTAAAATTGTCTTTCAGGGCTCAGATAATTAAAAATTCTTGTACATTTTCCCCTGTCCTCTTTATAAAAATCTATTTCTCATACAACTCCTTCTTTGATGTAAGGCAGTACTTCTCACTGAAATGTAATATGAATTCATTGTTATCTTCCTCTGCTCAAATTTACTTTAAATTATTAAAAACATTGGTGGCTTCAGCACTAGTCGTAGTAAAATGTTAAGTCTATTGATATAATATTTTTATTCATGCCTGTTGCTTTTAGAAAGAGACTAAAGCACCATTTTTACCATTATTCTTTATCTACTGCATCTTTAAGGCTATTCAGCTTTAGAGGGCTTTAATTGCTATGTTCTTTCATCTAAGGTATTCTCTGAACAGTGCTTCCAGAGCACACAGTTCAGAAGGTGCTCAAAGAAGAAAAGAGGGTTCACTGTCCAAATTCCTGCTGATTTGCATTGTATAAACTCTCTGTAACTCACAGCCAGTCTCAAGTAGTTCCTGCCACTTCAGAGTTAATGATACAAGGCCCCTTTTATCTTTGAGATTACTGAGTTTTGTTTCTACAAAACCAGATCCTTTAACCTTCTCTGTTTGTGAAGTTTTTCTCCCTAGTCATGTGCCAGCGATGCCAGTTTTCTTAACAAAATTGTGCATGTGGTTGCAAATCTAAGGTCTGCTAGCAGAGCTGTAATGCACATTGTAACAAACTATGGGCTCTCCTGCTGCAAGGAAAAGACAGCCACACCAGTACCTTGTGGGACAACAGCCAGGCTGTTGTTACTTCTGTTGTATGTTTTCTAGAGCTTGCTAGACAACCTGACATGATCATGGTCACTATTTTAGATAAAGTATGATATAAACATTTTCTCTTTTAATCTTCTTCCCTTCTCCTAGAGCACAGAAAAGCAGGGTCTAGTTTCACAGGACATGTGGCCATGGATATATTTGTTGTGATCAGTGGGGATTTAGGTCTTTAAAATTTGCAAGTCATGGATGTGTCTGTGCTGACTTGGGAAAAGCTCACTAGCAATAATGTGTAAAACTTAATGAGGAATACAGGGATTATTTTCATAGCATCAAACATCCTTTTGCTCAAATACTTCAGCAATGTTTTTGAAACACGCCTACCTCCCATTAAATTCAGACACATAAGAATTTTCTTAATCTCTAAATGACTTAAGACCATAAACAAATATTAAAAATATATTATTTCTTCTGTTTTATATGCCCGTCTACTTTGGCAAAATATTATTAAAAAAAGCAATTGAAACGACATTTTTATTCTTGGCACTTGAACTATGAACAGAAAAACACATATTGAGCAATCTTCATATTGTCTTTTGGGGGGAGTATTTGTGCATTTTTAAGGTTGCTCTAAACACTGTATATTGGCAATACAATTCTGGTTGAAATTTTATTTTCAATATGAAAGGATGAAAGGGATCATTTAAAATAAGAATTGCTTTAAGACTCCACAAAAAATAAATTCAGCTAAACCTAAACATTTGGGAAGTTTTTAGTGTTTTGGTTTAACTTATTTATATGCTGTTTACCTACCGATTTTCCTTCACTACCAAATGACAATCCTAGCTAGTAGAAGGGAAAATGTCACTTGGAAATGTTTTTAGAAATATGTTCTTTTTCAGAAGATTTAGAAATGTTCTGGTTTGCCCCTCAAGTTTGACAGGAGTCCCTCTAAATATTTGTAAAATCACTCTGTTTTTTGTTCGTTTTTGTTATATTACCTCCTTGAAACACAAACTAGTAGAATGTTGAAGTTGACATTTCACAGCATTGTGGCTTTTTTTTAAATGAAATGTGGAGGTAGAGGATGAATCTTCTGAATTTCAGCCGAGGCATCCAAAGAACATGAAGATCATTCTTTTCGTGGCAGTGTTGCTGCATTGCACTTACAGTTTTAATTTCTTCACTGCTTGTATGTGTTAAGTTATTCGGTCAGCTGTTTCTGAGTCTACTGTGTTTCAGCCAAGCTTAGTCACTGTTCCTGGTGCTCTGCTACCACTTCTGTCTGAAACCTTTCTTCAATGACATAATTGCTCTTTAGACCCTGGAAAATTGTGTATAAACTGTCTTAAGTGCCTTAACTTAACTACTCAACCCTTTAACTGCTTACAGATATGTTTGTAGACTTCTCTCTTGATCTTTGGTTTTTTGTTGCCCATCTCAGATCTGATTTATCTCTCTAAGTGGCCTAAAATCCTGTTGATATTTTCATATAGACAGATTTCCTCTTACAACAATGTATTTCTGTTTAAGGCTTGGATTCTGCATAGCAGCATGAATCCAGCTGAATTAGTAAGACACGTCTGTCAACCTCAAGGAGACCACATGCGTATGTTTCATCCCCTGTCAAGCTATACCCAAAACATTTATTATTTTTATGTTGTTCTGTTAAATGCCCACCTTATCTATAGTGTCCTTATAAAAGATCTTTCATTAATCATCATGAGAGTATATTGCAGTTTCCACTTCCTCTGTCTCCATTCTTGCACATGAGAGCACTAGATTGCCATAGGAGAAAAGCAGAACTTCCTAAATAAGGTGTACATTACTTCTGCCATGTCCCTTATGGTCAGAGACCAGACACCACAATGAAGAGACTACTGATCTGTGAAAACAGGCTAGCCACTGAGATTCAATCATCTCACAACTTTCTTGAGGGCCTCTCTTAGGCTATTCATCAGATACTTCAAAAAGCAGGATTTCCCAGCCCAAAGTTCAGCTGGAAAAGAACAGAAGAGAAGGCAACTGTCTGGCAAGCACAAGTGGTATCCTGCCAGGAGTTGGGCCAGCAGGAAGGAATTGACCTTGTTTTAAGAGACAGCACAAGAATTAACTGATTTAATAGCTGGGATCTGCAATGACAGAGTGAACTTCTGACATGGACTTACTAATAAATTTAACTCCAACAAGTTTTGATACAGAGCACAAAGCAAAAAACGGAGTTTCTAACCCATGATAGAAATAACAGCACAAAAAGGAAGTTACAGTTTGATTCTTGGATTTTCCATTGTGTTCCAAAACCTCAGAACATTATCTGCCTACTTTTCTCCATCTCAAAAATATCCCAAGTTTTATGTCATACTACAGAGAAAAGACAGACAGAAAGAAAAATAACTAGTATTTGCTCAGGCTTTATTACTCTTTCAAATTACAGTTTTAGTTTTCTTATTAGCGTGCTCAATTTTCCACTCCAGACTTAGTGATATGTGATACACTCTAAAGTGTTTTTCACACAAGTAATAACTTCACTTGTTTTAAGGACGCAGCACTTCTATAAAACCTGTCTATGCTTCCTTCACTATTTTTTGTCCCTTTATTCAAAGTTTTATAGCAATTTAAAGTGACTTAGTGCTCTATCTAGGTAAACAAAAAGGTTATTTTAAAATGATAAAAAGAAAAATATGTGGATTTATTTGTAATTTAGTAATAATAGTCTTTAATACAATTGTATTCCAGCTTTTTCTTCAGTCAAAAAGACAAAGTCAAATAGTTGAGGATGTTAAATAATACATAGCAACTTTAAAGATGAAAACTAATCTTTCAGGAGGGAATGATTTGAGACTGCAGAATTCACAGGTCAAAAGCCAAGTGCTAGATCCACCAACTCATCCTGCCTTTTCCAGCTTGTGACATTTGTGGAAAGCACAGAAATTAATGTGCATCCTTACATATCAGACTTCCTAAGACCACCTTTAATATAGGAGTGGCTAGATGGATATTGTTGTTGTGTTTTCTTTCACCTCATTTGTTGTGTACTGTATAATGCTCAAAAATTGAGTGGGGTGGGGGGCGGGGGATGATACACACACACTGGGCTTGAGGGGTTTGGAAGTGATAATGAGGAAAAATATCACACTTTAGCTGCATTCCCCACAGATAGTGACAAAAAAATATAATTCTACACTTACACACCAGACCTTGTCATTAGTACACAGAAGGCTGTTTTCACAATGCTGAGCAGCTCTGCTTTACACCTTCTTTGTTTCAGAATTAGCATTCTCACTGCTACAGATTTCTCGAAGTTCTTCAATCTAAATAGTCAATTATCTTGCTTACGGAATAGGCATTGAAATTCATGCATTTTCAGTACTTTCAGAGGAGGTTAAGAAAATTTCCATACCATATTCTTACTGCCTACAACAGTTTAAAAGATTTAACTTCGTTTTTCCTCTGCCTTTCCGAAGGAGATAGCAATCATTTATCTCAGCAAGACATTTTTCTTGAAGAACAGTAAGCAGATAGAGATGACACCAGTGGTCGTTTAAGCTGATCCAACCTATTTGTCAATAGTGAGACAGGGCAGGAGGTGATACAGATTCCATTTAATTTTATTACAGCCCAGGAATTTTTGCCCTGCTAATATATCGAAGGAATTTTTCTGCATTTGTATCATAAAAATCCCTTGTCAATTGACTTTCTTAGGGACAGATAAGATACTGTGTCTTTCTCCTTCAAGCAAAGGTAGAGATAAATCTGTGTGGGAGTGTAGGTGGCAAGCAAGGAAAGTCTGAGCTATTATTTACTCACCAGTTGACAAAGACAGAAACTGGAACATTCTTTAACATTTTTTTAATCATGGAAGGTCACGGATACTCAATCACACTGAGCAGACCTATTTACAGGAAAACCCTTTAGATTTCAGAATTCATCTGGCAGAGATCCTTCAGTACCTCCAAAGAAGAAGCACAGA
This sequence comes from Calidris pugnax, assembly GCF_001431845.1. Classification (NCBI taxonomy): domain Eukaryota; kingdom Metazoa; phylum Chordata; class Aves; order Charadriiformes; family Scolopacidae; genus Calidris; species Calidris pugnax. The sequence continues at coordinate 3,951,527 of NW_015090926.1, forward strand.
TATCTATTACAGCACACTCCTGTCTGTTTGAGGGCAGAGTGCTTACACCTTTCCAATCTATATTAACGTCTCTGGTGCCAGACTAGATAGGGGATAAATAATGAGAGTTCATTTTGCATCTTTGTTTTCCTGCAGTGCCTGGATCAGCATCACACAAGGGGTCTTCTGTCAGCTGCAGCCGAAATTGGTGTTCAGTGCAGGTGTTGTGCGCTGCTCCATTAAAGTCCAAAGGTAGTTCAAAATGTTAGCAGACGCAGTAGAGGTGTTGAAATAAAGTTTCTCTATACTTGTTCTCCACATCTATAGTTATTGCTAACAGTAATTGCAGCAACTATTGAAGACAAAGACATTCAGGCACTTCAAACAGTAAACTACAGCATAAATACAGCGTAGTGACTATCAAAAGACTATCAAAAGAGGAAAGAATAAAGTTTCCAAATAGAACTGGTAAAGAAATGTGAATTACACACATCTGGCAAGTCCCCAACTCATAAAACAGACCACCTCATAAAAGCAGACCACATCAGTTTCATTTCACCCAAGTACAGAGGAGTGAGTAGAGTTGCTGTGAATTTGACTCTGTGAATTGAAGCTGACTCATGTCCCCTGACTTTTAGCTCTCATATCCAAATATCCCCTGATATACTATACTTGTACTTATCCAATGACAGCTTCTGACAGGGACTGGTGCAGGGATATTTTCTCTCATAGATAACAGGGATCAGAGTATACAGTAACAGATCCAGAAAAAGGATCCAGATCCTTTCTTCCTGCAGCTGTCCTCAGGGCTGTGACATCCAGCTGACCTGAAAGAGCTTTGAACTCACTGTTTTTCTTTTCTCCTTGTCCTGGATCACAATTGCTCCAGGAATTACCAGAGGAATCTGATTTTCAACTGATTGGAGTTTAATTCTTGTCCTAAACAGAACAGCTTATCTCATTCCCTAGGAAGACGTGTCAGTGTGCTCTCTTTTGTCCAACATCTACAAATCAGTGGTGAGTCTTTTGCCTTGCACCATGACTGATATAGAAGCCCATTACTCCACACACCTATACTCAATTGTAATACAAAAAATTGGATTTGTCTTCCAGAAAAAAATCAATATATGGAAGGGGAGCCTGAACTAAGTAGAAAACCACAGATAAATCACCTATGCCTTGTATTCATTTTCTTCCCTTCATATTTCTATCTTCCATACAATTATTTGTTTTAAAACTGAATAAAAAAAAAAGGAAAACTCAGAAAAATGTTTGTTCATTGAAAATAGATGAATTGTTCTTTAAACGCATGTTCAAACCACTGGAATAAACCCGATATTCTGACATACAGTTTGAAGAAGCATTTCTGTGCTGTAGAGATAGCACTTGAATCATGTAATGAAAGGCATGGGATAACAATTACTTTCCCTTATTGAATAGGTAAGTAAATAGAGCTTGAAAATCCCCATAAATAGTAAGTGTGGAAGTTAGATCTTCCCACAGGAGGCTTAACCCAAACATCAGTCCTTTTCTTTGAAAAAAAAATCCAATCATTTTTATTTTAATAAGTGTGGATTGTGCATTTTAGTTGGAACTAAGAGACTTTCTCCTTCCAGACTACCAGCTTTCTTTGGCTTGCTGGCCCCAGAAGTAAATTCTGAAATTATGAAACCTCTATTTATATGGATGATAGATGGAAAATGAAGAGTAGAATCATGAGCTTAAGATATTATCTTTAGTTTTGATCTGTTCTGCAAAATAAAATCAGTACAGATGGTGACTAAATAGTGACTAAATTCAAATACTCTATTTCTTTTAAAATCCAGTGGAAGATCCAGTGGAAAATTCTTTTCAGAAAGCGATACAAATGAAAGTCATACATGAGTGCCAAGGAGCAGGATTAACTCCTTCTCTGAATAATCCCTTTTTAAAAACAATTAGATTGTATAATAGAATAACTTTACCAATTTTAGTAGTAACCTTACATTAAAAAAAAAAAAAGAAAAATAATTTGTTACTCTCTGTTCATATAGTTTATCTAAATTGCTCTTCAGTTTTACAAGTTTTCTGCATCTGATTAAAAAAAAAAGGTGTCTGTCACCATATTTACTTTAAAAATATATCCTCAATCTCAAAGCTGAGGAATTGAATTGAAAACCCATTCTGTACCAATACTAATTTTTGGTTAATGTATCTCATTTCATTAAATCTTGCTAGCTTATTTTTGGAACAATATTGCTGTAATTTCAACGAGTTTTTGCCTAAGACAACAGACACAGAAAGTAGAATCTATTGTTTCTCTCTGCCACAAATTCTAGTGACTTTGGGCTGAATATAACGTTTTGCATTGCCTCGGTTTCAAGCTGTAAAAAGGTGGATGAGGTCTAAGGCAAAGCACTGATTCCCAGAGAAATTAGTGGGATTAGAAGCCCAGGGTGTAAGAAAGATCTGTGTCTGGTGTACAGAAGGGGAACTGAATGAAAGCAGTCACTGAAATGTGTTTATTCTGCATTTTATGTTTTCATCGCATTTATGTTTGGACATATTTTACAGGCATGTTTGCCTTATGTGTCATTCTGCGCAAACAAATGGTGCTAAAAACATGCCTGGGATGAGAAAATTTCTAATGATTTGATAACTTGAAGCTTTAGCCCGCAAAAGTTCCAGATAACAGGAGATGAAGATGATGGTTTTTTTCAACCAAGTGATGAAGATGGGCCTACAAGTTGCGGTATTCCTTCTGAAGAGCAAAAGCCATTGACAAAGCAGAAATAACAGTGGAAAAGAGGAGTTGATATAGGAAATTGAGTTGATATAGGATTGCGGGTTGATTGACAGGTCTTTAAACTAGTTGTGAAGGGGGTGGGGTGTGATAACAACAGACCTGTCCTTGAGGCTCCTGAGGCAAAGGGAATCTGGGAATCACAGATAAAACACCATGAAGGAAGGCTACCTGAAGAGCAACACAAAGGAAATGGAGCCATTCCAGCTAGTAAGTCAGCCCCACTGGGCACCCAGCTGAAGTGCCTTTACACAGATGCACACAGCATGGGGAACAAGCAAGAGGAGTTAGAGATGTGTGCGCGCCTCCAGGGCTATGATCTTATTGGGATTACTAAAATGTGGTGGGATGGCTCTTATGACTGGAGTGTTGGAATGGAGGGTTACAGACTCTTCAGGAAGGACAGGACGGGGAGGGGGTATTGCTCTCGATGTCAACGACCAGCTGGAGTGTGTGGAGCACCACTTGGGGATGGATGAAGACCTAACGGAGAGTTTATGGGTCAGGATTAAAGGGACCAGAGGGGCAAGTGATGTTACAGTACGGGTCTGCTACAGACCACCAGATCAGGGTGACAGGGAGGATGCGGCCCTCCATAGACAGATAGGAGCAGCATCGCACTTACACACCCTGGTCCTCCTGGGAGACTTCAACCACCCCGATATCTGTTGAAAGGACAACACAGCAGAGCACAAGAAATCCAGAAAGTTCTTTGAATACATTGATGATAACTTTCTTCTTCAAATGATTGAGAAGCCAACGAGGAAAGGAGCCATGCTGGACCTTGTCCTTACTAACAAGGAGGGGCTGGTCGGGAATGTCAAGTTCAAGGGTAGCCTCAGCTGCAGTGATCATGAAATGGTGGAGTTCAAGATTCATAGGGCAGCAAGGAGGGTGTGCAGCAAGTTTGCTACCCTGGACTTCAGAAGAGCAAACTTTAGTCTCCTGAGAAATCTGATTGGAAGGATAGCGTGGGAGAAAGAACTGGAGGGGAGAGGGGCCCAAGAGGGCTGGTTGGTATTTAAGGATGCCCTCCTCCAAGCTCAGGAGGGGTGCATCCCAAAAAAGAAGTCAGGCAAAATAGCCAGCAGGCCTGCGTGGATGAGTAAGAAACTGCTGGACAAGCTCAGGATCAAAAAGGAGGCCTATAGAGGGTGGAAGCAGGGACGGGTAGAATGGGCAGAATTCAGAGAAACAGTCCGAGTGGTCAGGAATGAGATCAGGCAAGCGAAAGCTTGGGCAGAACTAAATCTAGCTAAGAACTTCAAAGACAATAAGAAAAACTTCTACAGATATGTCAGGGACAAAGGCAAGACTAGGGAAGTTGTGGGCCCTCTCCAGAAGGAAACGGCAGACCTGGCCAGCCAGAATATGGATGAGGCTGAGCTACTGAATGACTTCTTTGCCTCAGTCTTCAAGGCAAGAACTCAAACCACACTGCTCAAGTCACGGAAGGCATAAACAGGGGCTCTGCAAATGAAGAACTGCCCACAGTACCAGATCAGGTTTGAGACCACCTAAGGAACTTGAAGGTGCATAAGTCCAGGGGACCTGATGAAATCCAACCACAGGTCCTGAGGAAGCTGGCAGATGAAGTTGCTAAGCCAATTTCCATCATATTTGAGAAATCATGGCAGTCTTGTATAATAGAATAACTTTACCAATTTTAGTAGTAACCTTACATTAAAAAAAAAAAAAGAAAAATAATTTGTTACTCTCTGTTCATATAGTTTATCTAAATTGCTCTTCAGTTTTACAAGTTTTCTGCATCTGATTAAAAAAAAAAGGTGTCTGTCACCATATTTACTTTAAAAATATATCCTCAATCTCAAAGCTGAGGAATTGAATTGAAAACCCATTCTGTACCAATACTAATTTTTGGTTAATGTATCTCATTTCATTAAATCTTGCTAGCTTATTTTTGGAACAATATTGCTGTAATTTCAACGAGTTTTTGCCTAAGACAACAGACACAGAAAGTAGAATCTATTGTTTCTCTCTGCCACAAATTCTAGTGACTTTGGGCTGAATATAACGTTTTGCATTGCCTCGGTTTCAAGCTGTAAAAAGGTGGATGAGGTCTAAGGCAAAGCACTGATTCCCAGAGAAATTAGTGGGATTAGAAGCCCAGGGTGTAAGAAAGATCTGTGTCTGGTGTACAGAAGGGGAACTGAATGAAAGCAGTCACTGAAATGTGTTTATTCTGCATTTTATGTTTTCATCGCATTTATGTTTGGACATATTTTACAGGCATGTTTGCCTTATGTGTCATTCTGCGCAAACAAATGGTGCTAAAAACATGCCTGGGATGAGAAAATTTCTAATGATTTGATAACTTGAAGCTTTAGCCCGCAAAAGTTCCAGATAACAGGAGATGAAGATGATGGTTTTTTTCAACCAAGTGATGAAGATGGGCCTACAAGTTGCGGTATTCCTTCTGAAGAGCAAAAGCCATTGACAAAGCAGAAATAACAGTGGAAAAGAGGAGTTGATATAGGAAATTGAGTTGATATAGGATTGCGGGTTGATTGACAGGTCTTTAAACTAGTTGTGAAGGGGGTGGGGTGTGATAACAACAGACCTGTCCTTGAGGCTCCTGAGGCAAAGGGAATCTGGGAATCACAGATAAAACACCATGAAGGAAGGCTACCTGAAGAGCAACACAAAGGAAATGGAGCCATTCCAGCTAGTAAGTCAGCCCCACTGGGCACCCAGCTGAAGTGCCTTTACACAGATGCACACAGCATGGGGAACAAGCAAGAGGAGTTAGAGATGTGTGCGCGCCTCCAGGGCTATGATCTTATTGGGATTACTAAAATGTGGTGGGATGGCTCTTATGACTGGAGTGTTGGAATGGAGGGTTACAGACTCTTCAGGAAGGACAGGACGGGGAGGGGGTATTGCTCTCGATGTCAACGACCAGCTGGAGTGTGTGGAGCACCACTTGGGGATGGATGAAGACCTAACGGAGAGTTTATGGGTCAGGATTAAAGGGACCAGAGGGGCAAGTGATGTTACAGTACGGGTCTGCTACAGACCACCAGATCAGGGTGACAGGGAGGATGCGGCCCTCCATAGACAGATAGGAGCAGCATCGCACTTACACACCCTGGTCCTCCTGGGAGACTTCAACCACCCCGATATCTGTTGAAAGGACAACACAGCAGAGCACAAGAAATCCAGAAAGTTCTTTGAATACATTGATGATAACTTTCTTCTTCAAATGATTGAGAAGCCAACGAGGAAAGGAGCCATGCTGGACCTTGTCCTTACTAACAAGGAGGGGCTGGTCGGGAATGTCAAGTTCAAGGGTAGCCTCAGCTGCAGTGATCATGAAATGGTGGAGTTCAAGATTCATAGGGCAGCAAGGAGGGTGTGCAGCAAGTTTGCTACCCTGGACTTCAGAAGAGCAAACTTTAGTCTCCTGAGAAATCTGATTGGAAGGATAGCGTGGGAGAAAGAACTGGAGGGGAGAGGGGCCCAAGAGGGCTGGTTGGTATTTAAGGATGCCCTCCTCCAAGCTCAGGAGGGGTGCATCCCAAAAAAGAAGTCAGGCAAAATAGCCAGCAGGCCTGCGTGGATGAGTAAGAAACTGCTGGACAAGCTCAGGATCAAAAAGGAGGCCTATAGAGGGTGGAAGCAGGGACGGGTAGAATGGGCAGAATTCAGAGAAACAGTCCGAGTGGTCAGGAATGAGATCAGGCAAGCGAAAGCTTGGGCAGAACTAAATCTAGCTAAGAACTTCAAAGACAATAAGAAAAACTTCTACAGATATGTCAGGGACAAAGGCAAGACTAGGGAAGTTGTGGGCCCTCTCCAGAAGGAAACGGCAGACCTGGCCAGCCAGAATATGGATGAGGCTGAGCTACTGAATGACTTCTTTGCCTCAGTCTTCAAGGCAAGAACTCAAACCACACTGCTCAAGTCACGGAAGGCATAAACAGGGGCTCTGCAAATGAAGAACTGCCCACAGTACCAGATCAGGTTTGAGACCACCTAAGGAACTTGAAGGTGCATAAGTCCAGGGGACCTGATGAAATCCAACCACAGGTCCTGAGGAAGCTGGCAGATGAAGTTGCTAAGCCAATTTCCATCATATTTGAGAAATCATGGCAGTCTGGCAAAGTTCCTGAAGATTGGAAAAAGGAGAACATAACGCCAATATTCAAAAAGGGAAGAAAAGAAGACCCAGGGAACTATAGGCCAGTCAGTCTCACCTCTGTGACTGGCAAGATCATGGAGCAGATCCTCCTGTAATCTCTGCTAAGGCCCACGGAAAATAAGGAGGTGATTAAAGACAGACGACATGGCTTCACCAAGGGCAAATTGTGCCTGACAAATTTGGTGGCCTTTTATGATACCACCACAGGCTTCGTGGACAAGAGTAGAGCAACAGATGTCATCTACCTGGACTTATGCAAAGCATTTTACAGTGTCCCACATGACATCCTGGTCTCTAAATTGGAAACTAATGGATTCGATGGATGGATCACTTGGTGGATAAGGAGCTGTCTGGATGGCCGCACCCAAAGGGTTGTGGTCAATGGCTCAATGTCCAGTTGGCGGCCAGTAACGAGTGGTGTTCCTCAGGGGTCCGTACTGGGACCAGTGCTGTTCAACATCTTTGTTGGAAACAGGGACAGTGGGATAGAGTGCACCCTCAGCAAGTTTGCCAATGACACCAAACTCGGTGGTGCGGTCAACATGCTGGTGGGTAAGGGATGCCATGCAGAGGGACCTGGAGAGGTTTCAGAGGTGGGCTTGTGCAAATCGCATCAAGTTTAACCAAGCCAAATGCAGGGTCCTGCACCTGGGATGTGGCAACCCCAAGCACAAATACAGGTTGGGCAGAGAATGGCTAGAAAGCAGCCCTGAGGACAAGGCCTTGGGGGTGTTGGTGGATGAGAAGCTTGACATGAGCTAGCAGTCTGCACTGGCAGCCCAGAAAGCCCACTGCATCCAGGGCTGCATCAAGAGAAGCGTGGCCAGCAAGTCACAGGAGGTGATTCTGCCCCTCTACTCTGCGCTCGTGAGACCCCACCTGGAGTACTGTGTCCAGCTTTGTAGTCCTCAACACAGGAAGGACATGGATCTGCTGGAACGGGTCCAGCGGGGGGGCACGAAGATGATCAGAGGGATGGAGCACCTCTCCTATGAGGGCAGGCTGAGAGAGTTGGGGTTGTTCAGCCTGGAGAAGAGAAGGCTCCGGGGAGACCTTATAGCGGCCTTTCAATATCTGAAGGGAGCCTACAGGAGAGCTGGAGAGGGACTCTTTGTCAGGAGGTGTAGTGACAGGACAAGGGGTAAGGGTTTTAAACTGGAAGAGGGGAGATTTAGATCAGATGCTATACAGAAATTCTTTACTGTGATGGTGGTTAGACACTGGAACAGGTTGCCCAGGGAAGTCATGGATGCCCCATCCCTGGAAGTGTTCAAGGCCAGGCTGGATAGGGCTTTGAGCAACCTGCTCTAGTGGGAGGTGTCCCTGCCCATGGCAAGGGGGTTGGAACTGCATGATCTTTGAGGTCCCTTCCAACCCAGACCATTCTATGATTCTATGATTCTATGAAATGCCTAATATTTCTAATGAGTAATAACTAACACTACTCTTTCTGGGTAGGTAACACAGTTACAGGACTTTATCATGAAGGAAAAACTACAAGCTGTAGAAAGCAGCCTTGTCAGTTGTCTCTCAAAAGTAAGAGAATAGAGTGCTTGAAACCACTATTGTTTTTCTTTAGGAAAAGAATAGCTGCTTGTCTCGTGTTAGTTGTTTGTGTTTTTGCTTTTGTTTACATTCCTCCCTCCCCTAACATAGAGTTTTGTTAAGGACATTTGATTGGTCACCTGTCAGTGGAGACAAATAGTTCATTGAGCACCATCAGTTTCATGTAATTTCCCCAATTTCCTCGTGAGTTTTCCAACAGTATTTAATAATGACACGTAGAGATTAAACCCAGCCCTTGTTGCTGGCAGTCATGGGATAGAGATAACATGCTCTATGATCTTTCACTTAGGTTACTGAAATTTCTAAAGGCATAGTGGTGGATGAGATGATACTTCTTTTGCACATAGCTGGTGTTTGTCAAAAGAATACCTAGCAGGAAATCCAAACAGGTAGTTAAGGTAACTGGTGGAATTATACACTGGCCCAGATCTTCTCTTTCCCAAAACACCCATTCCCAAAGATTTGAAAGCAGAATATGAAGTAAATCACAGAGAAGTTTCCAATATGTTCTCCTAACACTAGTCTTTCTTGTTTGATGGAAGGAATGGGATTAGTCAGCTTTTTTACACAGCTCTCACAGGCCTGGGACAAAAAGATAAATACCAATTGGAGAAAATAAAAGCTTAGTTAAATTCAAATGGAAGGAAAAACAAAGACAAATGTTTGATCTGCTTTCTTTCATTGTTTATTTTGTTTGATATTACTCATTGAAGTACCCTAGATGAGAGCATTGAAAGCAAGTTTACAGAATTTCCACATTCCATTGAAATGGAAATAATAGTAATAAAATTTGTAAAACAGTGTGGTCATATACAGAATCATTTCTTCATGAATATTTCCCTAAGGAAAATAGTTTGGCAATTAGATTTTAAAACAAAACTTCCAATAACACAAACAATGTTTTTTTATTATGGACCTCTCTGTCAATGAAAGACTAAGGAAAGAAAATAGTCATTGTAAAACTTGGTTGAAATGGATCATTTTGGAAAGCCTAAATTTAAAAATAAAGGCTGTAACTTTCTGACTAAAGACAGTTGAACAGTTTCTAAGCTCTTCATATTGCAACATACAGGAGATGTTTTGTTATTCCTTTGGGCAGAGGAAATTAAGATCTGTCAGCCTTATTAAGAAATGGCAAGATATGAGACATTTTTATTGCTGTTATATAAACTAGTATATTATCACATTGAATACTACGTTTGCTCTTGTGCTCTTCATATCAGAAAGCACAGGTCTGAAGTGGAAGTGGCTCATGGTTCTATTCTATAACACATGGCACTTCATTTTTATTTGTCAAGATTTTTTTGCAGACATGACTTCAAATTAATAACAGTATTTAAGTTTTCATTTATAAGTCTTCTTGTGCTCTGCTTCCATTTATTTATTCATTAATAGGTAGTCTTTACATCATCATAAACTGTTTTTCCATGTGCTTTAAAGAAGAAAAAAACCCAAGAAAATCAATTAACAGAAATTAAAATAAATGTAGCAATATGAAATTATTTACTAAGAAATAAACACACAAAGAACCAAAATAAGGCACTTTGTATCTATGGGTAACAACAATAGCAAGAAGATATTTATTTCACTATGGATGAAAAAATGGCTTCTCCAATAAAGTTGCATTGAAGAAGAAAATTAGACAAGTAAGAGAGCATGATAAAATCAGAAGAAGTAGGACTATATATGTATTAAGTTTTGAGAAGTGTACACCCAAGTTGCTTTATTCAATATTGATGGAAACATCACAGATTGACTAAAACTAAATCAAGCATCAAAGACAAACATTCCAAAGAAACATAAGGGTGGTCTTATGGTGGTCCTCCTCACTGAAGAGGACCTGACGTTTTTATGACTCACTTTAGTTTTTCAAAATCACAATGTGCATTGATCAATGATTTAACTTCTGGAACAAAGAACATAAATTATAGAAGTCTGGGATTGGGAGAAGGCAAAGTATCTCTGTCTCAATCATATGACTCAAAATATGACATCCTGTACTAATAAACTCACTGTAGTCAAAAGGATTACTCATCTGAGTAGGTAAGAATTCAAGAAAGTAAATATGCTCATGATCCAAGTTGGCCTATTATGAACAGCATATAATCCACAGGCTTTACACTATCTCAAAGCACCTTTAATACAACCTTTTTATCTTTTGCTGCTCTTTGACCTGCCTTTCTAAGTGCATAACTAGGCTACAGTAGGAATCATAGCAAAGAACATTGGAGAAGGTCCTCTGAAAACAGCCTTACATCAAACCTGGGGCCCTTTCTGCCAACAAATCTTTTAAACTCTATAATAAAGCAAGAGCAGATCACTCTCAGAACATCTCACTTTTACAACTGCATTTTTTCAGTGTATTCTAAAAACCTCGTGTGTGGAGCACAACAAATGAAAAATATAGTAGAAATAACATTCATTAACACAATTCTGACCACAACCTCCAGTTCTCACCTCTCTACTGGTACATTTAAGGTTTTGTCAACAGTTGGATTGCCACACAAAACAGAGTATAATTGTCTATTAGGAGGTTTGGATTGCAAAGATATAGTTTCAGTTTGGTTCCTCTGCTCCTTATATTTTCCATCACATGGCCATGGGATACCTCTTATCCCGAAGGAGAAGACTTGCTGAATTTTTCCAACACTCAACAGTATATTTCCAAAAGATGAGCTTGTTAAAGAATAGCAGTATATAAGAGGAAAAAACATTGTGTGAAAAGTTTGTTTGCATCACTAGTTGAGACTTTTATAAATACAATTATTTCAAATAATTTCAGGTTAAATTGCAGGAAGGAAACAAAGGTTTCTGTCTCTCCTATTCTCCCTATCTCTGTGTCACTTTCTGTCTCCGCTTCTCCCCACCCCCTACACATCACAGGAACGGAACAAAACGTGTAACAAGTGTGGTGTTGTCGATACACCAGAGGGACGGGATGTCATTCAGAGGGACCTGGACAGGCTGGAGAGGTGGGCATAGGTGAACCTCATGAGGTTCAACAAAAGCAAGTGCAGGGTTCTGCACCTGGGCCGGAACAATCCTCAGTATCAATACAGACTAGGAGACAAGGTATTAGAAAGCAGCCCTGAGGAAAGGGACTTGGGGGTGCTGATGGACGAGAAGCTGGACATGAGCAGGCAGTGTGCACTTGCAGCCCAGAAGGCCAATCACATCCTGGGCTGCATCAAAAGATGCTTTGCTAGCAGGTCCAGAGAGGTGATTCTGCCACTTTACTCTGCTCTGCTGAGATCTCACCTGGAGTATTGTGTGCAGGTCTGGAGGCCTCAATATAGGAAGGACATGGGCCTGATGGAGCGGGTCCAGAGGAGGGCCACAAGGATGATCAGGGGGATGGAGCACCTCTGCTATGAGGACAGGCTGATGGAGCTGGGGTTGTTCAGGCTGGAGAAGAAGAGGCTCCGGGAGACCTAATAGCAGCCTTCCAGTACCTGAGGGGGGCCTACAGGAAGGCTGGGGAGAGTCTGTTTACAAAGGCCTGCAGTGACCGGACAAGGGGCAATGGCTTTAAGATGGGAAAGAGCAGGTTTAGACTGGATGCTAGGAACAAGTTCTTTACTATGAGGGTGGTAGAACACTGGAACCCGTTGCCTAGGGAGGTGGTTGAAGCCCCTTCCCTGGAGATATTCAAGGTGAGGCTCAACGAGGCCCTGGGCAACCTGGTTTAGTTGGGGGTGTCCCTGCTGACTGTGGGGAGGTCGGACTAGATGACCTTTGGAGGTCCCTTTCGGCCTGGACCATTCTATGATTCTGTGATTCTATACTTATACATATATGGAATTATCATAGAATCATAGAATCACAGAATCATAGAATCATAGAATGGTTTGGGTTGGAAGGGACCTCAAAGATCATGCAGTTCCAACCCCCCTGCCACGGGCAGGGACACCTCCCACTAGAGCAGGTTGCTCAAAGCCCTATCCAGCCTGGCCTTAAATACCTCCAGGGATGGGGCATCCATGACTTCCCTGGGCAACCTGTTCCAGTGTCTAACCACCATCACAGTAAAGAATTTCTGTATAGCATCTGATCTAAATCTCCCCTCTTCCAGTTTAAAACCCTTACCCCTTGTCCTGTCACTACACCTCCTGACAAAGAGTCCCTCTCCAGCTCTCCTGTAGGCTCCCTTCAGATATTGAAAGGCCGCTATAAGGTCTCCCCGGAGCCTTCTCTTCTCCAGGCTGAACAACCCCAACTCTCTCAGCCTGCCCTCATAGGAGAGGTGCTCCATCCCTCTGATCATCTTCGTGCCCCCCCGCTGGACCCGTTCCAGCAGATCCATGTCCTTCCTGTGTTGAGGACTACAAAGCTGGACACAGTACTCCAGGTGGGGTCTCACGAGCGCAGAGTAGAGGGGCAGAATCACCTCCTGTGACTTGCTGGCCACGCTTCTCTTGATGCAGCCCTGGATGCAGTGGGCTTTCTGGGCTGCCAGTGCAGACTGCTAGCTCATGTCAAGCTTCTCATCCACCAACACCCCCAAGGCCTTGTCCTCAGGGCTGCTTTCTAGCCATTCTCTGCCCAACCTGTATTTGTGCTTGGGGTTGCCACATCCCAGGTGCAGGACCCTGCATTTGGCTTGGTTAAACTTGATGCGATTTGCACAAGCCCACCTCTGAAACCTCTCCAGGTCCCTCTGCATGGCATCCCTTACCCACCAGCATGTTGACCGCACCACCGAGTTTGGTGTCATTGGCAAACTTGCTGAGGGTGCACTCTATCCCACTGTCCCTGTTTCCAACAAAGATGTTGAACAGCACTGGTCCCAGTACGGACCCCTGAGGAACACCACTCGTTACTGGCCGCCAACTGGACATTGAGCCATTGACCACAACCCTTTGGGTGCGGCCATCCAGACAGCTCCTTATCCACCAAGTGATCCATCCATCGAATCCATTAGTTTCCAATTTAGAGACCAGGATGTCATGTGGGACACTGTAAAATGCTTTGCATAAGTCCAGGTAGATGACATCTGTTGCTCTACTCTTGTCCACGAAGCCTGTGGCGGTATCATAAAAGGCCACCAAATTTGTCAGGCACAATTTGCCCTTGGTGAAGCCATGTTTGAGTCTTTTGCCTTGCACCATGACTGATATAGAAGCCCATTACTCCACACACCTATACTCAATTGTAATACAAAAAATTGGATTTGTCTTCCAGAAAAAAATCAATATATGGAAGGGGAGCCTGAACTAAGTAGAAAACCACAGATAAATCACCTATGCCTTGTATTCATTTTCTTCCCTTCATATTTCTATCTTCCATACAATTATTTGTTTTAAAACTGAATAAAAAAAAAAGGAAAACTCAGAAAAATGTTTGTTCATTGAAAATAGATGAATTGTTCTTTAAACGCATGTTCAAACCACTGGAATAAACCCGATATTCTGACATACAGTTTGAAGAAGCATTTCTGTGCTGTAGAGATAGCACTTGAATCATGTAATGAAAGGCATGGGATAACAATTACTTTCCCTTATTGAATAGGTAAGTAAATAGAGCTTGAAAATCCCCATAAATAGTAAGTGTGGAAGTTAGATCTTCCCACAGGAGGCTTAACCCAAACATCAGTCCTTTTCTTTGAAAAAAAAATCCAATCATTTTTATTTTAATAAGTGTGGATTGTGCATTTTAGTTGGAACTAAGAGACTTTCTCCTTCCAGACTACCAGCTTTCTTTGGCTTGCTGGCCCCAGAAGTAAATTCTGAAATTATGAAACCTCTATTTATATGGATGATAGATGGAAAATGAAGAGTAGAATCATGAGCTTAAGATATTATCTTTAGTTTTGATCTGTTCTGCAAAATAAAATCAGTACAGATGGTGACTAAATAGTGACTAAATTCAAATACTCTATTTCTTTTAAAATCCAGTGGAAGATCCAGTGGAAAATTCTTTTCAGAAAGCGATACAAATGAAAGTCATACATGAGTGCCAAGGAGCAGGATTAACTCCTTCTCTGAATAATCCCTTTTTAAAAACAATTAGATTGTATAATAGAATAACTTTACCAATTTTAGTAGTAACCTTACATTAAAAAAAAAAAAAGAAAAATAATTTGTTACTCTCTGTTCATATAGTTTATCTAAATTGCTCTTCAGTTTTACAAGTTTTCTGCATCTGATTAAAAAAAAAAGGTGTCTGTCACCATATTTACTTTAAAAATATATCCTCAATCTCAAAGCTGAGGAATTGAATTGAAAACCCATTCTGTACCAATACTAATTTTTGGTTAATGTATCTCATTTCATTAAATCTTGCTAGCTTATTTTTGGAACAATATTGCTGTAATTTCAACGAGTTTTTGCCTAAGACAACAGACACAGAAAGTAGAATCTATTGTTTCTCTCTGCCACAAATTCTAGTGACTTTGGGCTGAATATAACGTTTTGCATTGCCTCGGTTTCAAGCTGTAAAAAGGTGGATGAGGTCTAAGGCAAAGCACTGATTCCCAGAGAAATTAGTGGGATTAGAAGCCCAGGGTGTAAGAAAGATCTGTGTCTGGTGTACAGAAGGGGAACTGAATGAAAGCAGTCACTGAAATGTGTTTATTCTGCATTTTATGTTTTCATCGCATTTATGTTTGGACATATTTTACAGGCATGTTTGCCTTATGTGTCATTCTGCGCAAACAAATGGTGCTAAAAACATGCCTGGGATGAGAAAATTTCTAATGATTTGATAACTTGAAGCTTTAGCCCGCAAAAGTTCCAGATAACAGGAGATGAAGATGATGGTTTTTTTCAACCAAGTGATGAAGATGGGCCTACAAGTTGCGGTATTCCTTCTGAAGAGCAAAAGCCATTGACAAAGCAGAAATAACAGTGGAAAAGAGGAGTTGATATAGGAAATTGAGTTGATATAGGATTGCGGGTTGATTGACAGGTCTTTAAACTAGTTGTGAAGGGGGTGGGGTGTGATAACAACAGACCTGTCCTTGAGGCTCCTGAGGCAAAGGGAATCTGGGAATCACAGATAAAACACCATGAAGGAAGGCTACCTGAAGAGCAACACAAAGGAAATGGAGCCATTCCAGCTAGTAAGTCAGCCCCACTGGGCACCCAGCTGAAGTGCCTTTACACAGATGCACACAGCATGGGGAACAAGCAAGAGGAGTTAGAGATGTGTGCGCGCCTCCAGGGCTATGATCTTATTGGGATTACTAAAATGTGGTGGGATGGCTCTTATGACTGGAGTGTTGGAATGGAGGGTTACAGACTCTTCAGGAAGGACAGGACGGGGAGGGGGTATTGCTCTCGATGTCAACGACCAGCTGGAGTGTGTGGAGCACCACTTGGGGATGGATGAAGACCTAACGGAGAGTTTATGGGTCAGGATTAAAGGGACCAGAGGGGCAAGTGATGTTACAGTACGGGTCTGCTACAGACCACCAGATCAGGGTGACAGGGAGGATGCGGCCCTCCATAGACAGATAGGAGCAGCATCGCACTTACACACCCTGGTCCTCCTGGGAGACTTCAACCACCCCGATATCTGTTGAAAGGACAACACAGCAGAGCACAAGAAATCCAGAAAGTTCTTTGAATACATTGATGATAACTTTCTTCTTCAAATGATTGAGAAGCCAACGAGGAAAGGAGCCATGCTGGACCTTGTCCTTACTAACAAGGAGGGGCTGGTCGGGAATGTCAAGTTCAAGGGTAGCCTCAGCTGCAGTGATCATGAAATGGTGGAGTTCAAGATTCATAGGGCAGCAAGGAGGGTGTGCAGCAAGTTTGCTACCCTGGACTTCAGAAGAGCAAACTTTAGTCTCCTGAGAAATCTGATTGGAAGGATAGCGTGGGAGAAAGAACTGGAGGGGAGAGGGGCCCAAGAGGGCTGGTTGGTATTTAAGGATGCCCTCCTCCAAGCTCAGGAGGGGTGCATCCCAAAAAAGAAGTCAGGCAAAATAGCCAGCAGGCCTGCGTGGATGAGTAAGAAACTGCTGGACAAGCTCAGGATCAAAAAGGAGGCCTATAGAGGGTGGAAGCAGGGACGGGTAGAATGGGCAGAATTCAGAGAAACAGTCCGAGTGGTCAGGAATGAGATCAGGCAAGCGAAAGCTTGGGCAGAACTAAATCTAGCTAAGAACTTCAAAGACAATAAGAAAAACTTCTACAGATATGTCAGGGACAAAGGCAAGACTAGGGAAGTTGTGGGCCCTCTCCAGAAGGAAACGGCAGACCTGGCCAGCCAGAATATGGATGAGGCTGAGCTACTGAATGACTTCTTTGCCTCAGTCTTCAAGGCAAGAACTCAAACCACACTGCTCAAGTCACGGAAGGCATAAACAGGGGCTCTGCAAATGAAGAACTGCCCACAGTACCAGATCAGGTTTGAGACCACCTAAGGAACTTGAAGGTGCATAAGTCCAGGGGACCTGATGAAATCCAACCACAGGTCCTGAGGAAGCTGGCAGATGAAGTTGCTAAGCCAATTTCCATCATATTTGAGAAATCATGGCAGTCTGGCAAAGTTCCTGAAGATTGGAAAAAGGAGAACATAACGCCAATATTCAAAAAGGGAAGAAAAGAAGACCCAGGGAACTATAGGCCAGTCAGTCTCACCTCTGTGACTGGCAAGATCATGGAGCAGATCCTCCTGTAATCTCTGCTAAGGCCCACGGAAAATAAGGAGGTGATTAAAGACAGACGACATGGCTTCACCAAGGGCAAATTGTGCCTGACAAATTTGGTGGCCTTTTATGATACCACCACAGGCTTCGTGGACAAGAGTAGAGCAACAGATGTCATCTACCTGGACTTATGCAAAGCATTTTACAGTGTCCCACATGACATCCTGGTCTCTAAATTGGAAACTAATGGATTCGATGGATGGATCACTTGGTGGATAAGGAGCTGTCTGGATGGCCGCACCCAAAGGGTTGTGGTCAATGGCTCAATGTCCAGTTGGCGGCCAGTAACGAGTGGTGTTCCTCAGGGGTCCGTACTGGGACCAGTGCTGTTCAACATCTTTGTTGGAAACAGGGACAGTGGGATAGAGTGCACCCTCAGCAAGTTTGCCAATGACACCAAACTCGGTGGTGCGGTCAACATGCTGGTGGGTAAGGGATGCCATGCAGAGGGACCTGGAGAGGTTTCAGAGGTGGGCTTGTGCAAATCGCATCAAGTTTAACCAAGCCAAATGCAGGGTCCTGCACCTGGAGAATGGGCAGAATTCAGAGAAACAGTCCGAGTGGTCAGGAATGAGATCAGGCAAGCGAAAGCTTGGGCAGAACTAAATCTAGCTAAGAACTTCAAAGACAATAAGAAAAACTTCTACAGATATGTCAGGGACAAAGGCAAGACTAGGGAAGTTGTGGGCCCTCTCCAGAAGGAAACGGCAGACCTGGCCAGCCAGAATATGGATGAGGCTGAGCTACTGAATGACTTCTTTGCCTCAGTCTTCAAGGCAAGAACTCAAACCACACTGCTCAAGTCACGGAAGGCATAAACAGGGGCTCTGCAAATGAAGAACTGCCCACAGTACCAGATCAGGTTTGAGACCACCTAAGGAACTTGAAGGTGCATAAGTCCAGGGGACCTGATGAAATCCAACCACAGGTCCTGAGGAAGCTGGCAGATGAAGTTGCTAAGCCAATTTCCATCATATTTGAGAAATCATGGCAGTCTGGCAAAGTTCCTGAAGATTGGAAAAAGGAGAACATAACGCCAATATTCAAAAAGGGAAGAAAAGAAGACCCAGGGAACTATAGGCCAGTCAGTCTCACCTCTGTGACTGGCAAGATCATGGAGCAGATCCTCCTGTAATCTCTGCTAAGGCCCACGGAAAATAAGGAGGTGATTAAAGACAGACGACATGGCTTCACCAAGGGCAAATTGTGCCTGACAAATTTGGTGGCCTTTTATGATACCACCACAGGCTTCGTGGACAAGAGTAGAGCAACAGATGTCATCTACCTGGACTTATGCAAAGCATTTTACAGTGTCCCACATGACATCCTGGTCTCTAAATTGGAAACTAATGGATTCGATGGATGGATCACTTGGTGGATAAGGAGCTGTCTGGATGGCCGCACCCAAAGGGTTGTGGTCAATGGCTCAATGTCCAGTTGGCGGCCAGTAACGAGTGGTGTTCCTCAGGGGTCCGTACTGGGACCAGTGCTGTTCAACATCTTTGTTGGAAACAGGGACAGTGGGATAGAGTGCACCCTCAGCAAGTTTGCCAATGACACCAAACTCGGTGGTGCGGTCAACATGCTGGTGGGTAAGGGATGCCATGCAGAGGGACCTGGAGAGGTTTCAGAGGTGGGCTTGTGCAAATCGCATCAAGTTTAACCAAGCCAAATGCAGGGTCCTGCACCTGGGATGTGGCAACCCCAAGCACAAATACAGGTTGGGCAGAGAATGGCTAGAAAGCAGCCCTGAGGACAAGGCCTTGGGGGTGTTGGTGGATGAGAAGCTTGACATGAGCTAGCAGTCTGCACTGGCAGCCCAGAAAGCCCACTGCATCCAGGGCTGCATCAAGAGAAGCGTGGCCAGCAAGTCACAGGAGGTGATTCTGCCCCTCTACTCTGCGCTCGTGAGACCCCACCTGGAGTACTGTGTCCAGCTTTGTAGTCCTCAACACAGGAAGGACATGGATCTGCTGGAACGGGTCCAGCGGGGGGGCACGAAGATGATCAGAGGGATGGAGCACCTCTCCTATGAGGGCAGGCTGAGAGAGTTGGGGTTGTTCAGCCTGGAGAAGAGAAGGCTCCGGGGAGACCTTATAGCGGCCTTTCAATATCTGAAGGGAGCCTACAGGAGAGCTGGAGAGGGACTCTTTGTCAGGAGGTGTAGTGACAGGACAAGGGGTAAGGGTTTTAAACTGGAAGAGGGGAGATTTAGATCAGATGCTATACAGAAATTCTTTACTGTGATGGTGGTTAGACACTGGAACAGGTTGCCCAGGGAAGTCATGGATGCCCCATCCCTGGAAGTGTTCAAGGCCAGGCTGGATAGGGCTTTGAGCAACCTGCTCTAGTGGGAGGTGTCCCTGCCCATGGCAAGGGGGTTGGAACTGCATGATCTTTGAGGTCCCTTCCAACCCAGACCATTCTATGATTCTATGATTCTATGAAATGCCTAATATTTCTAATGAGTAATAACTAACACTACTCTTTCTGGGTAGGTAACACAGTTACAGGACTTTATCATGAAGGAAAAACTACAAGCTGTAGAAAGCAGCCTTGTCAGTTGTCTCTCAAAAGTAAGAGAATAGAGTGCTTGAAACCACTATTGTTTTTCTTTAGGAAAAGAATAGCTGCTTGTCTCGTGTTAGTTGTTTGTGTTTTTGCTTTTGTTTACATTCCTCCCTCCCCTAACATAGAGTTTTGTTAAGGACATTTGATTGGTCACCTGTCAGTGGAGACAAATAGTTCATTGAGCACCATCAGTTTCATGTAATTTCCCCAATTTCCTCGTGAGTTTTCCAACAGTATTTAATAATGACACGTAGAGATTAAACCCAGCCCTTGTTGCTGGCAGTCATGGGATAGAGATAACATGCTCTATGATCTTTCACTTAGGTTACTGAAATTTCTAAAGGCATAGTGGTGGATGAGATGATACTTCTTTTGCACATAGCTGGTGTTTGTCAAAAGAATACCTAGCAGGAAATCCAAACAGGTAGTTAAGGTAACTGGTGGAATTATACACTGGCCCAGATCTTCTCTTTCCCAAAACACCCATTCCCAAAGATTTGAAAGCAGAATATGAAGTAAATCACAGAGAAGTTTCCAATATGTTCTCCTAACACTAGTCTTTCTTGTTTGATGGAAGGAATGGGATTAGTCAGCTTTTTTACACAGCTCTCACAGGCCTGGGACAAAAAGATAAATACCAATTGGAGAAAATAAAAGCTTAGTTAAATTCAAATGGAAGGAAAAACAAAGACAAATGTTTGATCTGCTTTCTTTCATTGTTTATTTTGTTTGATATTACTCATTGAAGTACCCTAGATGAGAGCATTGAAAGCAAGTTTACAGAATTTCCACATTCCATTGAAATGGAAATAATAGTAATAAAATTTGTAAAACAGTGTGGTCATATACAGAATCATTTCTTCATGAATATTTCCCTAAGGAAAATAGTTTGGCAATTAGATTTTAAAACAAAACTTCCAATAACACAAACAATGTTTTTTTATTATGGACCTCTCTGTCAATGAAAGACTAAGGAAAGAAAATAGTCATTGTAAAACTTGGTTGAAATGGATCATTTTGGAAAGCCTAAATTTAAAAATAAAGGCTGTAACTTTCTGACTAAAGACAGTTGAACAGTTTCTAAGCTCTTCATATTGCAACATACAGGAGATGTTTTGTTATTCCTTTGGGCAGAGGAAATTAAGATCTGTCAGCCTTATTAAGAAATGGCAAGATATGAGACATTTTTATTGCTGTTATATAAACTAGTATATTATCACATTGAATACTACGTTTGCTCTTGTGCTCTTCATATCAGAAAGCACAGGTCTGAAGTGGAAGTGGCTCATGGTTCTATTCTATAACACATGGCACTTCATTTTTATTTGTCAAGATTTTTTTGCAGACATGACTTCAAATTAATAACAGTATTTAAGTTTTCATTTATAAGTCTTCTTGTGCTCTGCTTCCATTTATTTATTCATTAATAGGTAGTCTTTACATCATCATAAACTGTTTTTCCATGTGCTTTAAAGAAGAAAAAAACCCAAGAAAATCAATTAACAGAAATTAAAATAAATGTAGCAATATGAAATTATTTACTAAGAAATAAACACACAAAGAACCAAAATAAGGCACTTTGTATCTATGGGTAACAACAATAGCAAGAAGATATTTATTTCACTATGGATGAAAAAATGGCTTCTCCAATAAAGTTGCATTGAAGAAGAAAATTAGACAAGTAAGAGAGCATGATAAAATCAGAAGAAGTAGGACTATATATGTATTAAGTTTTGAGAAGTGTACACCCAAGTTGCTTTATTCAATATTGATGGAAACATCACAGATTGACTAAAACTAAATCAAGCATCAAAGACAAACATTCCAAAGAAACATAAGGGTGGTCTTATGGTGGTCCTCCTCACTGAAGAGGACCTGACGTTTTTATGACTCACTTTAGTTTTTCAAAATCACAATGTGCATTGATCAATGATTTAACTTCTGGAACAAAGAACATAAATTATAGAAGTCTGGGATTGGGAGAAGGCAAAGTATCTCTGTCTCAATCATATGACTCAAAATATGACATCCTGTACTAATAAACTCACTGTAGTCAAAAGGATTACTCATCTGAGTAGGTAAGAATTCAAGAAAGTAAATATGCTCATGATCCAAGTTGGCCTATTATGAACAGCATATAATCCACAGGCTTTACACTATCTCAAAGCACCTTTAATACAACCTTTTTATCTTTTGCTGCTCTTTGACCTGCCTTTCTAAGTGCATAACTAGGCTACAGTAGGAATCATAGCAAAGAACATTGGAGAAGGTCCTCTGAAAACAGCCTTACATCAAACCTGGGGCCCTTTCTGCCAACAAATCTTTTAAACTCTATAATAAAGCAAGAGCAGATCACTCTCAGAACATCTCACTTTTACAACTGCATTTTTTCAGTGTATTCTAAAAACCTCGTGTGTGGAGCACAACAAATGAAAAATATAGTAGAAATAACATTCATTAACACAATTCTGACCACAACCTCCAGTTCTCACCTCTCTACTGGTACATTTAAGGTTTTGTCAACAGTTGGATTGCCACACAAAACAGAGTATAATTGTCTATTAGGAGGTTTGGATTGCAAAGATATAGTTTCAGTTTGGTTCCTCTGCTCCTTATATTTTCCATCACATGGCCATGGGATACCTCTTATCCCGAAGGAGAAGACTTGCTGAATTTTTCCAACACTCAACAGTATATTTCCAAAAGATGAGCTTGTTAAAGAATAGCAGTATATAAGAGGAAAAAACATTGTGTGAAAAGTTTGTTTGCATCACTAGTTGAGACTTTTATAAATACAATTATTTCAAATAATTTCAGGTTAAATTGCAGGAAGGAAACAAAGGTTTCTGTCTCTCCTATTCTCCCTATCTCTGTGTCACTTTCTGTCTCCGCTTCTCCCCACCCCCTACACATCACAGGAACGGAACAAAACGTGTAACAAGTGTGGTGTTGTCGATACACCAGAGGGACGGGATGTCATTCAGAGGGACCTGGACAGGCTGGAGAGGTGGGCATAGGTGAACCTCATGAGGTTCAACAAAAGCAAGTGCAGGGTTCTGCACCTGGGCCGGAACAATCCTCAGTATCAATACAGACTAGGAGACAAGGTATTAGAAAGCAGCCCTGAGGAAAGGGACTTGGGGGTGCTGATGGACGAGAAGCTGGACATGAGCAGGCAGTGTGCACTTGCAGCCCAGAAGGCCAATCACATCCTGGGCTGCATCAAAAGATGCTTTGCTAGCAGGTCCAGAGAGGTGATTCTGCCACTTTACTCTGCTCTGCTGAGATCTCACCTGGAGTATTGTGTGCAGGTCTGGAGGCCTCAATATAGGAAGGACATGGGCCTGATGGAGCGGGTCCAGAGGAGGGCCACAAGGATGATCAGGGGGATGGAGCACCTCTGCTATGAGGACAGGCTGATGGAGCTGGGGTTGTTCAGGCTGGAGAAGAAGAGGCTCCGGGAGACCTAATAGCAGCCTTCCAGTACCTGAGGGGGGCCTACAGGAAGGCTGGGGAGAGTCTGTTTACAAAGGCCTGCAGTGACCGGACAAGGGGCAATGGCTTTAAGATGGGAAAGAGCAGGTTTAGACTGGATGCTAGGAACAAGTTCTTTACTATGAGGGTGGTAGAACACTGGAACCCGTTGCCTAGGGAGGTGGTTGAAGCCCCTTCCCTGGAGATATTCAAGGTGAGGCTCAACGAGGCCCTGGGCAACCTGGTTTAGTTGGGGGTGTCCCTGCTGACTGTGGGGAGGTCGGACTAGATGACCTTTGGAGGTCCCTTTCGGCCTGGACCATTCTATGATTCTGTGATTCTATACTTATACATATATGGAATTATCATAGAATCATAGAATCACAGAATCATAGAATCATAGAATGGTTTGGGTTGGAAGGGACCTCAAAGATCATGCAGTTCCAACCCCCCTGCCACGGGCAGGGACACCTCCCACTAGAGCAGGTTGCTCAAAGCCCTATCCAGCCTGGCCTTAAATACCTCCAGGGATGGGGCATCCATGACTTCCCTGGGCAACCTGTTCCAGTGTCTAACCACCATCACAGTAAAGAATTTCTGTATAGCATCTGATCTAAATCTCCCCTCTTCCAGTTTAAAACCCTTACCCCTTGTCCTGTCACTACACCTCCTGACAAAGAGTCCCTCTCCAGCTCTCCTGTAGGCTCCCTTCAGATATTGAAAGGCCGCTATAAGGTCTCCCCGGAGCCTTCTCTTCTCCAGGCTGAACAACCCCAACTCTCTCAGCCTGCCCTCATAGGAGAGGTGCTCCATCCCTCTGATCATCTTCGTGCCCCCCCGCTGGACCCGTTCCAGCAGATCCATGTCCTTCCTGTGTTGAGGACTACAAAGCTGGACACAGTACTCCAGGTGGGGTCTCACGAGCGCAGAGTAGAGGGGCAGAATCACCTCCTGTGACTTGCTGGCCACGCTTCTCTTGATGCAGCCCTGGATGCAGTGGGCTTTCTGGGCTGCCAGTGCAGACTGCTAGCTCATGTCAAGCTTCTCATCCACCAACACCCCCAAGGCCTTGTCCTCAGGGCTGCTTTCTAGCCATTCTCTGCCCAACCTGTATTTGTGCTTGGGGTTGCCACATCCCAGGTGCAGGACCCTGCATTTGGCTTGGTTAAACTTGATGCGATTTGCACAAGCCCACCTCTGAAACCTCTCCAGGTCCCTCTGCATGGCATCCCTTACCCACCAGCATGTTGACCGCACCACCGAGTTTGGTGTCATTGGCAAACTTGCTGAGGGTGCACTCTATCCCACTGTCCCTGTTTCCAACAAAGATGTTGAACAGCACTGGTCCCAGTACGGACCCCTGAGGAACACCACTCGTTACTGGCCGCCAACTGGACATTGAGCCATTGACCACAACCCTTTGGGTGCGGCCATCCAGACAGCTCCTTATCCACCAAGTGATCCATCCATCGAATCCATTAGTTTCCAATTTAGAGACCAGGATGTCATGTGGGACACTGTAAAATGCTTTGCATAAGTCCAGGTAGATGACATCTGTTGCTCTACTCTTGTCCACGAAGCCTGTGGCGGTATCATAAAAGGCCACCAAATTTGTCAGGCACAATTTGCCCTTGGTGAAGCCATGTTGTCTGTCTCCAATTATCTATTTTTATACTTATATAATAAGTTTCCCGTAGGAAATCATCATATGATCTCACAACAGAAAGCTTCAGTCAATGGTGTTTGAATCTTTCCTCTGCTCTCAGCTCTGAGATGTTTTTCCTTCCAAGTGTTTTGACTTCCTAATATTTTGTTTCAGTAACTCAGTTTTCCATGCCACTTTTTCCAGGTAACTTCACCCATAGTATGAATCTGATAAGTCTGTATTTTTTTAAACTTGGTCTAGCCAAGGTCTAAAGTGTCCAGAGAAGGGCAACAAAGCTGGTGACGGGTGTGGAGAACAAGTCTAATGAGGATCAGCTGAGGGAACTGCAATTGTTTAATCTGGAGAAAAGGAGGCTGATGGAAGACCTTATTGCTCTCAACAACTGCCGGAAAGGAGGTTGTAATGAGATGGGGCTCAGTCTCTTCTC
Organism: Calidris pugnax; assembly: GCF_001431845.1. Lineage (NCBI taxonomy): Eukaryota > Metazoa > Chordata > Aves > Charadriiformes > Scolopacidae > Calidris > Calidris pugnax. The sequence continues at coordinate 3,976,810 of NW_015090926.1, forward strand.
CCAAGTAACAAGTGATAGGACAAGAAGAAAGAGCCTCCAGTTGCACCAGTGGAGGTTTAGATTGGATATTAGGAAAAATTTTTGCACTGAAAGGGTTATTAAGCACTGGAACAGGCTGCCCAGGGAGGTGGATGATTCACCATCCCTCGAAGTATTTAAAACATGGGTAGGCATGGTGCTCATTGATATGATTCAGTGATCGGTTTTGTTGGTGTTAGGTTGATGGTTGGACTAGATGATCTGAAAGGTCCCGTCCAACCTAGGCAATTCTATGATAATAAGAGTTAAGATAAGCCAGTCAAGCTTTTAACAACCTCTGATAGGTACTGTTTCATAGATTTCATGACTGTTATATCAGCCGTGTACTAGAGATCCTTCTGATCAATTACATAGCTTCTTGTAAGCCATCTATGTTATTGAGGGAAGCATATATGCAGTTTTCTACTCGGTGCAGTTTTCTAAACTAGAAACTTACCATATTTACACTACTTGGCAATAAATTGTTAATTAAATTACAGGTAAATTTAATGCAGCAATATTCAGCCTGGGCAGCAAAACATTCTGAGTGTGTGGCACTGCCTCAATCCACTTCAAAAGCCATCTTGTGAGCAGCTATTTGATAGAGTCAGAACTGGGTACCTATGTTGTAAGTTGCATTTCTTTCAAGGTGTTTGAAAGCATAAAACAAATACCTAGTCTGCTACATTTACAAAAATCTTTTCTATTTTAACTTACTAATAATTTTATTGTTATTACTCCATTTTACACAAGATAAATGACACAGGCCATCTAGTATTGGAAAATTTCTGATAAAGGAAAATAATTGTTATACATGGAACTGCCCATTCCCTTTTTCCTAGTGAGAACTTCTTACATGGAAGGAGGCTGACCCAAAAAATGTCTCCAAAGATTTGTACAAAGCTTTATGTCAGCATATTTTTTCTCTCAGGAAAATTAAAGTAATCGCTTAATCAGTCACTTTACAATCACTATTATGAACAACTTTATTATGTTCTTTCCTTCACTGATTATGTAAGGTCAAATATAGTTCTGTGCATTTACTAATACCACATGTGAGTGCTTGAAGTTCATAGGTATTCCTTGTCCTTATCATGCTGCAGTTAAGATCACTGAATCTATTGATTTTAACTTTACTAGAACTGGACAGTGTTTTTTATGACACTGAAAGAAATGAGTAATTGGATCATTTAAAGATATAGAGTCCCTTGTATTTTCTAACTGTTGCTATGTCAGCAGATTTTATGGTGGAATTTCTAAAAAAAAATTCCTTTGCTATTCCATTAGCCTTTTTATGGTGGTGGTTTCTCAAATCTAATCTAAATTTGGCCCTGTGACCATTTAAACATGAGGTTTTAAAAATGGAAAGCATTAAGATTTATCGCGATACCCGTAAGAGGCATTTTCAAACTATCCATTCAAATAAATCCATCTACAATGGATGACATTCAAAATTTCCATGTGTGTGTCCCCATCATTGACTATAAATTGGAGACATCACTTTTACACTACTTTGCAGTGATATTATCAAGTCCTCAATAGAGACAAAAAAGACTTTACAATGGCAACAGTTGATTTTTCAGGGAGAATGGCAGCTACTACAATATGAAGAAACAAGTAATTCAATTAATATTTTAAAGATTCCCTAGAAGCGATTTGTCTTTTTTCTACATACCTGGTCCTATTCTAATGTCAGAGATACTAAAGTTGTTTTTTTCTTTTTGCTCTATCTCTCTTCAAATTATCGTGGGACCATATTCCATTGTGAAGACACCTTGGCTATCTAGTGGACCCTGGAAAAGTTATCTATGAAATTGGTGATATACTGAACATGTTATTATGAGTTCTCTGGTTTTCAATTGGCTTGTGTTAGAATTTTTCATCTTATAGTTTGGCTTCCATTAAATATCACTGGCAGCCTCTTCCTGTAAGATTGCCGGTTGGTTTTCAGTTTCTAGCACCATAGCTTTCAGTTTTGTTGAACAAGAGGTTCATGCCTCCCAGGTCGATCCAGCAGGAGACAGATGAAAAGGAGTGACATTTTACCTTAGGATGGTGGATTAGCTGTTTCTTAGAAAGTTGAGGGAGTGTTCCCCTTATACAAGGTTTTGAGACCTTGTGTAACCTTTTTTTTTTGGTAACTTTTTTTTTGAGACTTCTTGTGTAACAGAGGTAAAGTATACCTCTGCTGACCCAAAATGAAGAAAGATTAATTAAGTTTGGTTTAGAGCAGATGCAGAGAAGGGCTATTAGGATTTTTGAGGGACAGAAAAATCCTTTTTATGAGCAGAAACAAGAAGAATTTGACTTTCACAGTTATACAAAGGCATGATCTGAGTTCTACCTAGAAGTGAACCTCCACAAAAATATACATATTCTGCATAGCTGAATCTTTGTTCTGATATAAGATGGACACATGGGATGAATCTTAAGAAAAAATCTTTTATCAGAGGTTTTAAATTTCATAGAAACTTGCCCCCATACATAATTTAGCTAGTATCTATCAGGAATCTAGCTAATTTTAAGATGAATCCTAAGAAATATTGTAAAAGGTATTTCTGTTTCCTTGCTTCATAGAATACAACACACTGAACCTTCAGTTCTCATCTTCTCATGACACTTACACTCTTCGTTCCGCTAAAACAGGAACTTTGGTCGGTTGATCATATGTTTTAGGACATATGTTAACCCATGTTAAAGTCCTAAATGTAGAAAAGACTGTTGTAATGGTAACATATGACAGTTCTTTTCATATATATGTTAAGAAGTAACAAGAAAAAGTACACTTATTGTCTGCAGTTACCCCTTATATTTTTTCACAAACTAAATACCAGATCAGTTCAAAGAATTTGTTTTGCTTTTAAAACTAAAGCATGAAACATAGAAAATGCTAGGAAAAGCAAAATCTGATGTTTTGCAGCAAGGTATCTGTGGCCATAGCAACAGCATACAATGGCTCCCATAATCAGCACCTAAGATTGACAGGAGATGGGGTCGTCTTAGAAGGATACAGTAAGAAAACGAGATGCAATTCAAGATGGAGGATGGCCAATGTAATGCCCTCTCCTGTGACAGTCGGTTGTTTTCCTTTGATAATATTTTGGGATGAGAGGAGGAGTAATGATTTCAACATGTAGTATTCTCTATCTTGAAATGTGTTGAAATCCACATCCTCACAGAGACATCACAGCAAAAAGATCTTAGCAGTGTTGCTTCACTGAATGTCTAAGGACTCGGTAAGCTTGAAAAAATCCACAGGCTAATGAAACAAATAGTAACTGCCTTCAGGGCATTTTCTTTTTTAATGTTCTCCGGTAGAGATGGGTCACTCAGATATCTTGTTTTCTTTTTGCTTTCAAACAATGGACTGTACATTCAGAAACTGTATATTCCTCTGGTGGTATATTCTTCTTTTCTGTGCTCATAACCAGTTACTAAGTGTATGTCATTTCTCTCCATTTGTGTGCACATATGTCTGTAATTTGTATGATATAATATTTGCATATAATTACAATAGTCAATTACCTTTCACATAATATATTACGGAGAGACATCTGGGCAATTGTGAATATTCTTTTTGTTACATTTTTGTTTATTAGACACACAGAAATGGTATTGCTAATTTCAATGTAAGGAAGTGCTTGCCATAGAATAATAACATTGCAAACAAAGCTGGACACTACATGAAATGGGCATATTCAAAACATGCAACAGAAAAAGGATAAAGACAAAAAATTAAAAGTAGAAATAGAAAGGAAGGAAAACATACTCATGTGGTGAAAAAACAATCTCACTGGATTATTAAAAAAAAAAGAGAATAAATTCTGATTCCTATTACACCCAGGCAACTAAACTTCTTCTGAAAGTCAATTCTCTGTAAAATTTTTAAGGTTGGACTTATGACTGTGTGAAGTACAGACCATAAACCAGAATTTATATGGACTTTGCTCCATGAAAGTCAATCGAATATCTGATGTAGTGTAGGGAACATAATATTGAAAATGAATTGGAAACTAGTTTAAGTATTAAAAGGAACAGATTTTAAGGTGTTCTTTTTTCATTAATGTATAATGTTAATTTATAATAAATGTCACATATTTATTTTATTGAGACCATACTTTGCTGTTGTTTCCATGTTGGGATTGTGACAGAGATTTGCTGCTAGGTCACTGCTGAAGAGGGAGGTGTTATTTAACACAGAGATTTTGCTTATTGATACTCCTATTAACAAATCTGTTTGGCGGATATTTTTTTTTTTAAATAGTTTCATTTCTTGCAGAGCAACTTCTTTTGATGAACATGAAGACGTCAAACATACTGTATCACAAATACTGTGTAATTTAGTGATATCTTGTGAGTGGATTCCCTAAAATAAACATTAAAATTAATTATATTTACCAGATGGAGTCTCTCACTTTATTATATTTATTTATGTATTCTGTACATGTATTCATATCAATAAGGGGAAAAATGAAGTACGTGCATTTTTCTAAGTTAAAAAGATATATATAAACATACATACATGCATACATATAGAAAGAATTGAAAAGAAATTTAAAGGGTAATGAAATTGTAAGGAAGGGGAAAATCAGATGAAGATCTGGTTTTCAGGTGGTGTTGAGGCTCATAGCTGTAATAGAGGTCAATGGAAACTATGAATTTGAGATAGACATAAAACAGCTTTTACCATTTTCTTTGCAATTATTTGGAAGGCTCTAGTGTACATCATAGCTGTCAAATAGCAGATTTATAACAGGATCACTGTGAGAGTGTGTGTGTGCATGTCTTCAAGTGTGTGTGTGTGTGGATGGAGGAGGGAGACAAGGAGGAATCAGAAATATTTCAGCATCTGTGGCCATGTAGCTTCACTTTTTTATGTAGCTGTATTCATTTCAGTGCTTTATTATGACATATCATACATCAACATTACAAGCTGGCAAGCAGAGATAAATAGTGGCAAAGCTCTTTTTATGCTATTTGGTGCTGCTGAATACTTTGGAATCTCATTTTTGACAGCTTACGGCTGAGGTATCATATATTCCCAACAACTTTATTTAAATACACAGGTGAATGGTACAGAGCACACTCTTAAAAATGAAAGCGCCTGATCATCAACATCCACACACACCCACACTCATACAAATAGAGTGTATCAAAATTAATTAAACTCACCGGTTTTCCCTTCAGTTCTGTCTTTTATTGGGAAGGATAATGGCCACTTCTCCTCACAGAAAACATCAAGGAAAAAGCTGGGGAAAAAACAGCAACTGTGGCCTGATTTAAAAGGGCTAATACTGCATGGAAAATATTTATTTCTGAGAGTATGGTTCACTTTGTTTGTATGTTTCCAAGCTTTAACATGCCTTTTTTTTCTTCCTTTGTATTTAAATACAATAAACCAAACAAGTAGAGTTAGCACCATTCTTTTGATCTGAAAGTAAAATATTATAATAGTAGAAGTAAATGCAATCGTAATAGAAGCAATGATAATAATAATGGAAGTTCAGGCAGCATCCTGTCATCCTCAGGCCATCCAGAAATGCCTCAAAGTACAGGAAAAGCAAATGCAGGAATTTAGTATGCAGCAACAGAGAATAGATACAGAATATAGCCTGACTATCTGGATTTACTTTATATCAATGTAAAAAAAGTGAATTCTGTACATGAAGACTTGGTTCAGATCAGACAATTTTTTACCTGCAGAAAGAGAGGCTTTATGCCCAACACTGTCCCATCCCATTAGCACCACACAGTCTAGCATACATCCTGTTGAAATTGCCACATATGCACATCTGCCTAGTCAGAGAAAAGCTGCTCCAGTAAGAGAAAGATGCTTTCATAAATCCTTTCTCCTATAAAAATGGTGGTCTAATCCACCATTGAAAATAATGCGTTACGGTAACGCATATGTCATTCTCTGTGTAATTAAATCTTTTTCTGGGAAACATAAGCCCCTGCATGCATGTGTTTCTACATGAATGCCTTCTGCTAGTAACAACTGTGATGACATCACTTCTCTCTTATCAGGAGGAGTCCCTAAAAACAGAAAAACTGAGCAAATTGAGACTCTATAAAATGAACCTAAGACTGCAGAAATTGCCTACAAAACCACTGAGTACCCTGGTAATAGATGACATAAATAAGATATGTAACATACACTCTAGTCTATGACATCCCTCAGAAGGTTTAGTGACACTCAAGATACATAGGGAGGCCTTGGTTAACCTTCCAGCAAAAACATATGAAACCAAATTTCCAGGGACTCTTGCATCTTTTATGAAAAGGATTAATTTTATTAATTTGTTTAAAAAGAAAAAAAAATAGAAGTAAGTATTTTTGCTGAAAATTGATTGCCTTGATTATAACAAAATGTGCCATTAAGCAAATTTTCCAAATAAGGAAAATACAGGTGAAAATGCATAAGTCCAATTTTACATGGCAAAGTCTAGATATGGGGGCACAGGGAAACTCACAATCCTTTGACTGAAAACTGAAAAAAGCAAAAGCTTCCCTTCTTCCCAATTAAAACCAGAGGAGAACATTAAAAAAATATGTCAAATGAACTGATAGAACTAAGAAAATAAATTATTCCCCTATCTGTCTTTCCTAGACATCTAAGGCTGAAGCTAGGAGGGGTCAATGAGAGAAACAATTTGCCTGTGGCACCTTTCAGGACTCTGAAAATCACTTTCACAGCTTCTTCACTGAACTCATGTCATAGTTTCCTCTGGGATGGGATTGACTTTCTTGCTAGCAGCTGCTGTAGTGCTATGTTTTGGATTTGGTATGAAGATAGTGTTGGTAGTGCACTAATATTTTTGGTTGTTACTAAGCAGTCAAGGCCTTTTGTTCTCCTCACACCACCCTGCCAACAAGTAAGCTGGGAGCACACAAAAGGTTAGGAGGAGATGCAGCTCAGACAGCTGACCCCAACTGGCCAAAGAGTTATTCCATGCGGTGTGATGCCATGGTCAGTATATAAAACTGGTAGAAGAAGAAGGAAGAGGGGACATTTGGAGTTATGGTGTTTGTATTCCTAAGTAACTGTTAAGTGTGATGGAGCCTTGCTTTCCTGGAGATAGCTGATAGCTGCCTGCCGATGGGAAGCAGTGAATGAATGCCTTATTTTGCTTTGCTTGCTTGCACAACTCTACCTATTAAATTGTGTTTATCTCAACCCATGAGTTTTTTCTTACTTTTCCTCTTCCAGTTCTCTCCATCACTTCAACTGTTGGGAGTGAGTGAGTGGCTATGTGTTTCTAGTTGCTGGCTCAGGTTAAACTATGACAATTCAGCATGGTAGAAATCTACTCTGAAAATGAAGTGACCATTTTATGATCTCCCTAATGCATGAGGCTGGGTTAAAGCTCTCTAACTAATAGCGCTTCACTTGTGCAAAATGTGAAAGTACATATAAAGAGGAGTGACGGGTGCATTATTTTAAAATATCTTGTAATACGCTACAACGTGTTGGAAAATTATTTATCTCAAGAAATTAGATTTAAAGTAATAAAGGATCAGGTTCTAAATAACAGTCAATAACAAAGCGGTCTTTGCTTAATAGTCAAGGACAATGGAAATAACTTTATTTCTACTGACTGGTTATGCACTTCTATTTTCATTCTTTAGGATTACTTTTGTGATTGGCCCTGTGCTAAATTATTTGGATAAAATCTGATAATAACGACAGGGTAATTATATAAAAGAGTCATCTCATTCTATGCTAATGAATAACTGCTTCACTGAAGAAAAACCATGAAATCAACACCATTGATTGCCACTAAATACAAAATAACTTAGTACAAGATACTGCGTGTTTTACAGGGCTTGTATTTTTGTGGCATTCTGAAATAAAGTGCTTAATAACTAGACTCATTAACGCTAATAGTAAATCAGTGAGATTAAATATTTCTATAAATCATTTTATTAATAAAACAGAGGGCTCATTAAAGAGCTGTTGAACTGTTAAGCTGCAATAGTTCAGTATCAGCATTTTATAAACATTTCAATTAGCTCAGGTTGACAACATAGGAGAAAATAGTCTAGGTATTGTATAGGACACAGGCTGCCAGCTCAGCTTGTTGAGAAATAAGGGATAATGTTTCAGTGGGATCATAACTGCATAGCAAATTGAACATTTTTAAAAATAAATATATAAAGCATCTCTAATTTGTGCCTTTCAAGGACCTTCTGAAGGACTGTGTGCTACTACTGTTCACTATATCATTTTACTATTATCCTTAAAAGGATGACTGCCAACCTGAAAGGAATTTGAACAGCTGAGGACAAAGAAGTGCATACTTAAACGCCAAAAGAATAATGAGAGCTTAGGAGAACAAAGTGAAGAATAAAGTGCCCTCAGTAAGAATGTTTAACATATGTAAGTAGTGAAAAATGATAGCTGGAAGTCTGCACGTCAAATGTGCTACAGCAGATCTGAAAGCAGAAAATGACCATAGAGAAAGTGTTGGGAGAATGTCAGACAGACAATATAGTGACCTGATTATTTTGAAATTCTTCATGTCTAACCTTTACTTAGCACTTTTCTTGATGATTGTCACATACATGCTGGGGGCAGGGGGTGGGGGTGGAAAGACACCTAAGGTACTAAAAAGAGGGAAAAAACTCAGTTGGGTAATTTGATTTCACCTTCACAGTGTTCTCTGTTCTCCACTTCTGAATGATACTAACATGAAAAGGAGTTGATGTTGGCTAAAGTAAGGAAGAGGGAGAATCTAATGATAGAAGAAGTAAGAAAAGGTGCACTTTCAGAATCCAGGATTCCTCCACCAGAGGAAGAAAATAGTTCCATTCTAGTCTCCAGTTTCTTGAATTATAGTTGATGGAGGGGAAAAGAGCTTTTTATTTAAGCTTAATGTACCAAGAAAATAATGCAAGGTATTCTCTTATTCTCCATAGAGTTCTGAAATGTGTATTATTATCTAGTAGGGGCAGGACCTTCTTTTTGATCCTGTTCTGTTGATGTTGCCATGAACCTGTTTTTCTGAATGTCAATAGACTTCCAACCCATGAAGCCAAATTCATCTTTCATGTAAGTGGTGCAATTCTCTGAAGTTAAAAGGACAGCAAAAAGTCACTGAAAAGTAAAAGTAAAACTTACATAAAGAAGTCATCAACTCTTTTCCAAAGCTCTTTTGTCCTTCAACTGAGGTACTCAGTGGAAGGACAGGTAGTTCCCTGATATGGTACTCTCACTGTTCTCATTGTAGAAACATGAAGGGAACATGATCTCTCTCTTAACGGGCAAGATATTAATGCTTAAGTGGCACAAGTGTTACTGAGACTGGATTTTTATTTTTTTTTAAAATAGCTCAACAACATATTTTTTTCATATAGTTAAAAGCATTCAAATTCAATGAGCTTTAAAATCTCATTTACTTCTATGATTAGAAAGTGCTATGCTAAAACACTTTTAGAATTAAAGTCAGGAATAATCTTTTATTTGGAAACATAAAATCAAATAACTGAATTAAAAAGAATTTTTAAAATCTTTAAACATAGTGTGAAGAAACAATCTTTGATACCTTGAGGTATGGTGTTGTCGATACACCAGAGGGACGGGATGTCATTCAGAGGGACCTGGACAGGCTGAAGAGGTGGGCATAGGTGAACCTCATGAGGTTCAACAAAAGCAAGTGCAGGGTTCTGCACCTGGGCCGGAACAATCCTCAGTATCAATACAGACTAGGAGACAAGGTATTAGAAAGCAGCCCTGAGGAAAGGGACTTGGGGGTGCTGATGGACGAGAAGCTGGACATGAGCAGGCAGTGTGCACTTGCAGCCCAGAAGGCCAATCACATCCTGGGCTGCATCAAAAGATGCTTTGCCAGCAGGTCCAGAGAGGTGATTCTGCCACTTTACTCTGCTCTGCTGAGACCTCACCTGGAGTATTGTGTGCAGGTCTGGAGGCCTCAATATAGGAAGGACATGGGCCTGATGGAGCGGGTCCAGAGGAGGGCCACAAGGATGATCAGGGGGATGGAGCACCTCTGCTACGAGGACAGGCTGATGGAGCTGGGGTTGTTCAGGCTGGAGAAGAAGGGGCTCCGGGAGACCTAATAGCGGCCTTCCAGTACCTGAGGGAGGCCTACAGGAAGGCTGGGGAGAGTCTGTTTACAAAGGCCTGCAGTGACCAGACAAGGGGCAATGGCTTTAAGATGGGAAAGAGCAGGTTTAGACTGGATGCTAGGAACAAGTTCTTTACTATGAGGGTGGTAGAACACTGGAACCCGTTGCCTAGGGAGGTGGTTGAAGCCCCTTCCCTGGAGATATTCAAGGTGAGGCGCAACGAGGCCCTGGGCAACCTGGTTTAGTTGGGGGTGTCCCTGCTGACTGTGGGGAGGCAGGACTAGATGACCTTTGGAGGTCCCTTTCGGCCTGGACCATTCTATGATTCTATGATTCTGTGTTTATTATTGGATTACTATGTAAGATCATGTAAAAGACAAAATGAGATTTAGGCATGTATCTTAATTTAGGCAGCAAAATCCTGACAACATAGAAAATTTTGTCTTAATTTATATCAAAACCAGAAATATGTCATTTTGCACTTTGATATCTACCTGCAAACACAATCCAAAATATTTGACTGATCTGTTGGAACCTCTCCTAGTTGTGTTAAAAACAGTTTAAGTTTGGTGTGATGTATTTTGTTTCCCTTGATTTAAAAGCTTAGCAGAGTATCTGGAATATCTAAATTACTTTCATTTACATATACATGTGATAAACATGAGCAAATTTTGATTAATGTTTACATTATTTATCTTACAGAGTACTTAAATCTAATGAGCACTTACACTAATCACTTCTGCATCAGGAATAGGGGAATAAGTTTGAAAAGACTGCATAACAACAAGGTTCAAGAAATTAACAAGGTCAAAAAATATTCATTAAAAAGTAGAATAGAGCCCTAGGGATACAGGTAGAGATGAATGAAACATTTGACATAAAAAAATAGTGATTAATAACTAAATAACTTCATATTTATCATAAATCATAGAATCATGGAATCACAGAACATTTGGGGATGGAAGGGACCGTCAAGGATCATCTAGTCCAGGCACCCTGCCTTGGGCACTGGCATGTTTCACTAGATCAGGTTGCTCAAAGCCCTATTCAGCCTGACTTTGAACACTGCTGATGATGGGGCGTCTGCAGCTTCTCTGCTTTGTTCTAGTGTTTCACCACCCTCCTCATAAAAAAATGTCTTCCTCACATCCATTCAAACTGAGAGTCTTTTAGTTTAAAACCATTGCCCCTTGTCTTGTCATTAAAGGTCTTTTAAAAATTCTTTGTTTATCTTTCTTAAAAGCCCCCTTTATATATTGAAACTCTTTCTCTAATAGGGTCTCCCCAGATCCTTCTGCAGGCTGAAAAACCCCAACTCTCTTAGCCCTTCTTTATAGCAGAGGTGTTCTAACGTATCTTTGTGGTCCTGCTCTGGATGTGCTCAAACAGTTCCATGTCTTTCTTTTTCTGGGGACACCAGAGCTGTATGCAGTACTCCAGGTGGGGTCTCATGAGAGCAGAGTAGAGGGACAGAGTCACCTCTCTCGACCTAGTGGCCATGCTTCTTTTGATCCAGACAAGGATACAGTTGGCTTTCTGGGATGCAAGCACACATTGCCAGCTAATGTACAATTTTACATCAAGCAGTATCCACAAGTCCTTTTCAGCAAGCCTGCTCTCAATCAATTGATACTCCAGTCTGTACTGATATTGGGGGTTGCCCTGACTCAGGTGCGGAACCTTGCACTTGGCTTTGTTGAACTTAATGAGATTCACACAGACCTTCTCCTCAAGCCTGTCAAGGTCCCTCTGAATAACATCCCTTCCTTCTACTGAATCAACTGCACTGCTCTTTTGCAGTGTCATTTGCAAGCTTGCTAAGGGTGCACTCAATCCCATTGTCTATGTCATTGATGAAAATATTAAATAGTACTGGTCCCAGTATCAGCCCTTAACGGACATCATTACTTACTCATTTCTACTTGGACATTGAGCCATTGACTGTAACTCTTTGGACATGGCCATCCAGCCAATTCCTTACCTATCTAACAGTCTATCCATCAAATTTAGCAGCAAGAATGTTGTGGGGGACCATATCAAAGCTTTAGAGAAGTCTAAGTAGATAATATCCATAGCTCTTTCCTTGTCCACAGATGCAATCAGTGCAATGCATTATACAAGGCGACTAGATTAGTCAGGCAAATTTTGCCCTTATTGAAGCCATGTTGACTGTCTCTAATCACATCCCTGTCTTCCATATGTTTCAATATGTCCTCCAGAAGGATCTGCTCCACACTTTTACTGGGCACAGAGGTGAGGTTGACTGATCAATAGTTCCCAGTGTCATCCTTTTTACTCTTTTTAAAAATGGGACTGACATTTCCTTTTCTACAGTCACAGAGGACTTTGTCTGACTGCCATGACTTTTTGAAAATAGTGAAAATTGGCTTGGGAGCTATACCAGCCAATTCACTCTGGACCCTGGGATACATCTGTTTTAATTTGCATGCAGCTACTTTAATTTGAGGAGCTCAGAATGTCTGACAATAGTTGACTGATTAATTTTCACAAAATACACAATTGCAGAATTAGAAATTTACAATCATTATTTCACATTTTAGTGTGTGATATAATTCTATATGTTATTTGCATCACTGAAATGGCAGAAGAGAAGTGAAGAAGAGTATTTAAGAAAAATGATCAAGAGCATTGTACTCAACTATAATAAAAAATTTATTGTTCAAACACCTTGCCAAAAATGAAACATGGCCAAGATGGGAGGTGTAATGTGTTCATCTGCTTTATTAAATGTGCCATTTCCTCTTAGACTGGTAAAGAAACATCTATTTTATTCCTCCAGGGAAGATATATTCAGAAACCTATGTTCCAAGGCATACTGAGTTTTGACTGAAGGAAAGAGTGACACTTACTGAATCATCATTTCCTTCATCCAACAATCTATGCCAAAAATCATTACTGTTTGTTGGCCAAAAGTAAAACCATTGTGTCTGCCAAAATGGACAGTTCTAGACATTCCAAGAAGACCTAAATGTTATGGTTGAGCTGATGTGTAAAGGTGAATGAACTGTAGTGCTGCAATTGCTGAGTCTGGAAACAACACTTCTGGTTTTGAGAAAGAGGGAAGCACAGATCTGGGAAGGTGTGAACTCCATATGTTGAAGAAAACATGCAAAAATAGCCATCTGTCTACATCACTAATGTCAACTCACATAACTAGTGCCCTTATCCCAGAAACCCTCAGAAAACATCCAAGGGTTAAAGGTCTTTTAAAAATTCTTTGTTTATCTTTCTTAAAAGCCCCCTTTATATATTGAAACTCTTTCTCTAATAGGGTCTCCCCAGATCCTTCTGCAGGCTGAAAAACCCCAACTCTCTTAGCCCTTCTTTATAGCAGAGGTGTTCTAACGTATCTTTGTGGTCCTGCTCTGGATGTGCTCAAACAGTTCCATGTCTTTCTTTTTCTGGGGACACCAGAGCTGTATGCAGTACTCCAGGTGGGGTCTCATGAGAGCAGAGTAGAGGGACAGAGTCACCTCTCTCGACCTAGTGGCCATGCTTCTTTTGATCCAGACAAGGATACAGTTGGCTTTCTGGGATGCAAGCACACATTGCCAGCTAATGTACAATTTTACATCAAGCAGTATCCACAAGTCCTTTTCAGCAAGCCTGCTCTCAATCAATTGATACTCCAGTCTGTACTGATATTGGGGGTTGCCCTGACTCAGGTGCGGAACCTTGCACTTGGCTTTGTTGAACTTAATGAGATTCACACAGACCTTCTCCTCAAGCCTGTCAAGGTCCCTCTGAATAACATCCCTTCCTTCTACTGAATCAACTGCACTGCTCTTTTGCAGTGTCATTTGCAAGCTTGCTAAGGGTGCACTCAATCCCATTGTCTATGTCATTGATGAAAATATTAAATAGTACTGGTCCCAGTATCAGCCCTTAACGGACATCATTACTTACTCATTTCTACTTGGACATTGAGCCATTGACTGTAACTCTTTGGACATGGCCATCCAGCCAATTCCTTACCTATCTAACAGTCTATCCATCAAATTTAGCAGCAAGAATGTTGTGGGGGACCATATCAAAGCTTTAGAGAAGTCTAAGTAGATAATATCCATAGCTCTTTCCTTGTCCACAGATGCAATCAGTGCAATGCATTATACAAGGCGACTAGATTAGTCAGGCAAATTTTGCCCTTATTGAAGCCATGTTGACTGTCTCTAATCACATCCCTGTCTTCCATATGTTTCAATATGTCCTCCAGAAGGATCTGCTCCACACTTTTACTGGGCACAGAGGTGAGGTTGACTGATCAATAGTTCCCAGTGTCATCCTTTTTACTCTTTTTAAAAATGGGACTGACATTTCCTTTTCTACAGTCACAGAGGACTTTGTCTGACTGCCATGACTTTTTGAAAATAGTGAAAATTGGCTTGGGAGCTATACCAGCCAATTCACTCTGGACCCTGGGATACATCTGTTTTAATTTGCATGCAGCTACTTTAATTTGAGGAGCTCAGAATGTCTGACAATAGTTGACTGATTAATTTTCACAAAATACACAATTGCAGAATTAGAAATTTACAATCATTATTTCACATTTTAGTGTGTGATATAATTCTATATGTTATTTGCATCACTGAAATGGCAGAAGAGAAGTGAAGAAGAGTATTTAAGAAAAATGATCAAGAGCATTGTACTCAACTATAATAAAAAATTTATTGTTCAAACACCTTGCCAAAAATGAAACATGGCCAAGATGGGAGGTGTAATGTGTTCATCTGCTTTATTAAATGTGCCATTTCCTCTTAGACTGGTAAAGAAACATCTATTTTATTCCTCCAGGGAAGATATATTCAGAAACCTATGTTCCAAGGCATACTGAGTTTTGACTGAAGGAAAGAGTGACACTTACTGAATCATCATTTCCTTCATCCAACAATCTATGCCAAAAATCATTACTGTTTGTTGGCCAAAAGTAAAACCATTGTGTCTGCCAAAATGGACAGTTCTAGACATTCCAAGAAGACCTAAATGTTATGGTTGAGCTGATGTGTAAAGGTGAATGAACTGTAGTGCTGCAATTGCTGAGTCTGGAAACAACACTTCTGGTTTTGAGAAAGAGGGAAGCACAGATCTGGGAAGGTGTGAACTCCATATGTTGAAGAAAACATGCAAAAATAGCCATCTGTCTACATCACTAATGTCAACTCACATAACTAGTGCCCTTATCCCAGAAACCCTCAGAAAACATCCAAGGGTCCACAGATGTGATGCCATAAATTTCTACAGTAAATAATGAACATTCAGATGAATATGTATTATCATAATCCCAGGGGCTCTGATGCTTTTGGCTGGACTTAATGAGAAGTCAAATACTCTCTGGTAATAACTATATATGTATCTTTGTC
Organism: Calidris pugnax; assembly: GCF_001431845.1. Lineage (NCBI taxonomy): Eukaryota > Metazoa > Chordata > Aves > Charadriiformes > Scolopacidae > Calidris > Calidris pugnax. Next base: position 3,992,298 of record NW_015090926.1, read on the forward strand.
CAGCACAGAATTATTTTGTGTCTGGTAGTAACCAATATTTCCATTTATTATACACAAGAGTTTCTGACAGTGTCAAAAAATTAGGATTTTATGTAATAAATTATTTAGTACCTGTTATCACATCACAGCAGATGCATTAAAAACAAAACAAAATAAAGCCAATAGAAACTGTGAAATATGTATTAAAGAAGCCTTTAAATCTTCTTGGAGTTGTTGGGGTAAAAAAAATATATATAGACTAAATGCACCAATCAGGTTTGTGGCTTGCATTATATATATGTCTCCAGCAAGTTAATCAATACTTTAAATGAAACTGTTAGTCTACTATGAAAAATTGGGAGAAAAGTTTTATGTAAAGAAGTTCTCCAGGTCTAATTCAAAACACAAATATAAAATTGTATTCCTTTTTTTATAAAGAAAGAAGGACACACAAGCTGAACCCTAAGTGAAAAACAAAACCTGTAGAAACATTAAGTTGATAATTTCAATTTTACCATTTTTATTTTGGGTTTGTTTTGTTTTTTTTTTCAAACTCTGTCTTCAGAATACGAAAGCTTTTTGATTTACCCTGACTGTATCAGAAAAGTTCTTACCAGAATCTATGGAGAAACCAAAGATCACTTGTGGTCATTGTCATGTTGACTGTGTAGCAATAAGAAATCAACTGTTATTAGCCATTACACATATCATAAAGGGCTCTGATTGCTGAACTAGTTCTTGTTCGAAGGATAGGACTTCATTGGCTCTGGTATTTTGAAGGCCACATAATTTTGTTCCTACTTTGTTGCTGTCATTTTCCTCCTCACAGCTATTCAGTCACTGCTTTTTCTTTTGCTAGTCTTAATGCAAAGAGAATTAAGTAGAACAGTGTTTTTTGCATGTGATTTTTTGTGCTAAAAAGATATCAAAACAAACTGAAGAGGCTGATTCTGTGGAAAAGTGTCAAGTCAAATTTTTTTTTAAAAATATGTGAATTAATTCTGTGGCTTAAACCTCCACGCCTCACATCATGCAGGCAAAATGTACTGATCAAAGTAAAATTTCCAAATTTTGTAAAGATGGGCTCAAACAGGCTTGGTATGGAAATGTACCACCTACTAATTTGGGAAGTGATCCAAGAGGAACTGAGCAAATCTATCAAGTCTCTGTGTTGTATAATAGGCATGCAGGACCACTCAACAGAGGGGAAACTCATTCACCACCAGGGAACTAGTTTGAAAACTTTTTAAAGATCAAACTAAAGAGTTAAAATAGTCTAAATCAAAATATTGGATTTAACAACAATTAAAGTTTAACAAGATTGAACACTTAATTAATACTAATATTGAATCAACAAAATAACATTAATGCGTAAAAGAAATACTGATAATTTCTTTTTTGTTTCTTTTAATTCAAATTGGGCTAAATGCAGACTTCGGTAAGAACAATATGACACTAATGAGATTGTAAGTAATAGCTCAGCTCAGATTTTTGTTATAATACTATTCCTTTTTCCAACAAAGGCAAGATTCTCCAAATCTCTGAGAACTAGAGAATGCAGAATCACAGAATATTAGAATGGTTTGGATTAGAAGGAACCTTAAAGATCCTCTAGTTCCAAACCCCCTGCCATGGGCAGGGACACCTTCACAGATTCACAGATTTGAGTTGGAAGGGACCTCTAGAGATCATCTAGTCCAACTCCCCGGCTAAAACAGGATCGCCTACAGCACATTACTCAGGACTGCATCAAGGCGGGTCTTGAAAATCTCCAGAGAAGGGGACTCCACGACCTCCCTGGGCAGCCTGTTCCAGGGCTCTGTAATCCTCATCATAAAGAAGTTCTTCCTCATATTGAGTGGAACTTTCTATGTTCCAGCTTATGCCCGTTGCCCCTCGTCCTATCACTGGAAACCACTGAGGTGGTCTGAGTTCCCACATTGCTCTTTGTGGTGCATTTTGCAGGTGTTGGGGCCATGTTCTTGTCTGGGGTCTGGAGGGGACCCACCACCAATGGCTGCTTCCTTCACGCTCTGTGCACATGTGCCTGCCCACTGATATTCCTGCCCTTGCACTCACGCACACGCACACTCATGCACTCTGCCTCTGCTGCAGCTCTGCCACTTTTAAATGTGCCATGGCTTGCCTGGCCCACCCCCAGCGATGTCAGCCTCTCGGCTCCCTTGCGAGATCCCCGACTCATTTCAGGTGTCTCCACTGTCCCTTGGCTTCTCCGTCTCTGGGAAGCCCCCTCTTCGTCTCCATCTAGTTCAAATGTAAAGCCGCAGCACTCACTGCCGCTGCTGTCGCTCTCCACGTGGTCCACTAGACCAGGTTGCTCAAAGTTCCATCTAGCCTGGCCTTGAGCAATTCCAGGGACAGAGCATCCACAACTTCCCTGGGCAACCTCTTGCAGTGTCTCACTGTCACAGTGAAAAATTTCTTCCTAGCTTCTGATCTAAATCTTCTCCGTTTCAGTTTAAAACCATTACCCCTTGTATCTATGCTTATGGACAGATGTAATGGTAAGTGAGGATGTGGCTGGAATAACGATGGAGTTAACCATTTGATATGTGCAATGACCAGATATTTCCAGAAGGTTGAACAGAGTTAGAAGTTATGCAGAGTACTTACCTAAATACTGATTAGATGTATTAAAAACCTTTGAGGACCTGGAGCTAAGCACTTACTCTCTTAATAAAAGTGCTGCTCATTTTCATCTAGCAGCTTATCTCCTAAGTGACTAAAGTGACCTCAGGCCAAGTTACAAAGGAGTTTATTGGCCTTGCAAAGTAACTTCTAAGAGAACTTATTGCCAGCTAGACAGTACCTTCAAATATGCTTGAATAACACTCTTCAGTTTAAAAGCTATGCATGAGAGATAATAGAAAGGCTGATAGATCTCAAAAAACATGAGAGATTTCAAAATAATTTTGCCTGACCCTTGATGGATTTCAAAAGATTTGTGGAATTTTGTTATGAATTTTAGTTTCATATATCGCAAGATGCTGTACCTTCTCTATTGCCACTACAAGTAGAAGGAACAATTTCTAATGCTTTGCTCTGCAAGAACAGTCAGATTTGTAAATAAATTCAGAAAATTATGTTGATTTAGGACCACATTTATTTATGTATGCATTTGTTTTAGCTAAATATACTCTATAGAACTTAGATAAACTATGGGTAATGCAATGTGCAAAATTTTAACTATCACTGCTTAGGAAGTGAGCAGGTGAGAGGGACCAAACTCACAGAAATCTCTTTTCTGGCTTTTTCATACTGAGAAAAAAATACCATCTTTATTAAAAATGAACTGAGAGAAGTTACATCCAGATCCACTTTACCCTTGGACTAGCTTTGATACCAGCATTTATACCTGAACTAAAACTGGAAACCACAATGGGATTAAGTACTGCTAACCATGAAGATAGAATTTCTTACATTATTTTTATTCAAAAAAAGAAAAGGGTAACATCACTTTAACAGTTGCAGCTCTATATTATGGAAATGAGCTTAATCACATTTCATACTTCAGGGTTCCTTTAATAATCTCTAGAGGTCAGGAAGGATTTGTCTTTGATGGACAGTTTGATCTCTGGGATTGGCTTCTTTCCCTGGTTTCCTCTGAGGCACATATCAGCCTTGGCCATGTCTGTGCTCTGACATGACAGATAGACTCTACCAACTACGAGTACGTGTCAGACGTACCTTTCTCCCCTGCTTGAGAAAGGAATTTTCCACTCTTTTAGATTGGCAGGATCCTTTAAGGGACTTATACCTTCTGATGTACGAAGCGTGATTGACTTGCTGAGATAACTGGAACATAGTGCTTCCTTGCCAAACATCGAATGCTGCCTTCATCTCTCCTGCAATTACTTTTCCAGAAATATTTAACCTGACTAACACTGGTTTACTTAGTATCTGTTTGGCTAATATATCAATAACGTATTAACTTCCTTTCCAAAATCTAGAAAATAGGTTTATGTTGCCATGGGGTCTTATAGAGTCTCATTTGAATCTCAAACTAAGATACCCTAGTATCAGTGAAATGTAGGGGTAGGGTTGAAAGGGGCCTGAAGAGGTCATCAAATTCCATCCATGACAGAGTCACCTAGTTTATTCAGTATTCAGTCATAATGTTTTGGGGTTTTCTGGTGGGAAAGATGGAAGTTTATAGCAGAGATAAATGATGGTGTGTCTGCTGTGATATTAATATATATTAACAATACATAACTATACTATACTAACAATATATAACTATACTATATTCATACTCTAACTATACTAATTAATTTTAATGACTGGTGCTACTGGTTTCATAGCTATAAGTAGAACTAGATTGAAGCCAAGCCAATATTTTTCTGAATATTCTGCATATGACACTTCTGATAGGATCAACTAAGGGATGACTTCTTCACAAAATTATGTGAATCACATTATGTTTGTTTATAGATGGCTGACTACCCAGATATTCCCTATTTCGCTTGTGTGATTTATCCTTTTTTTTTTTTTTTTATTCTCAGCCGTGCTGAATTTCAACCTGTTAACTTCAGACCTATTTTTCACAATCATTTCCACTTCTGAATGTGTCTGCCAGAATAATTGGTGCTGTTGGACTGAACTCATCAAGCACTGAGCTTAATGCAAACAAAAGGCATCTTCTCAGGAGCTATCATTTGTTAGTGTATTTGACAAGTATAGTTACCAGACAATGAATGAAGCCGATCTCCTACTGGTATCTGAAGGACTGTCATCTAGATAAGAAAAAAATAAGGAGAGACAGGGACAAAATTCAAAATTATCAAGTACTATTGATTTTACCAAGTTCATCATCATCTGAGTATGTCTGAGGATCTACACCTTTTTTAAATACAGGTATTCCAGGGTGAAGAGGCAGCTAACCAAGAGCATTCAGTACCAGAAAACCCACTTTAAGTGTCTAAATTCTCCAATGTAGTAAGTGCCTTTTAATCCTCCACAAACCTATGCAGTAAATACAGGAAAATTAGGTAATTATCCAGTCTGTTGCTGCTGTTATTAGCCTTGTTACTAGAGGCTGTTCTCAGAATCAGGATCCTGCTCCACTCAGGTACTATACAAACAAGGAGGAAGCTTCTGAACTAAATGAACTTGCTGTATTTGCCACTTGCAGCCACTTCTGTAGGAGCAGACCTTCACTCCTACAGACAGCCCTCTTCCCCCACTCCAAATTTCACACACTCTGTCTCTCCCCTTCTTGTAAATTCAGGGATATGCGTGAAAAGTTTTGAAACAGTTGCATTCCCATTGAAATTACCATCCATTTGTGATTTGAAGTAAAATAGGGCTGTTAGGTTTTTTCTCAGAAGCCAGAAGGTGTGAAATGCTTCTTGCAACTAAATCTGTTGGAACTTTTGTTGAAGCACTTTCATTTCAACCTTGATTGTGTTTCTTTGTACAGAGGTGTGTCATCACCTTCCCCTCTCCTTGCAGAAGGAAGTATTAAGAGAAAGTTTCATGAGCTACACTGTTTTTGTATTCTTTGCATAAAGTAATTCTTACAAACAATAGCGTCTAGAAGTAATTCAGCCAAAGATATTTCAAGCCAAGCTTTTACCACACAAATAACAGGAAGGAAGTTAGTATAAAACTTAAACTAAATGGCACAACCCTAAAATTACAGGATTTAGTAAGTGGTGAAATCATTTATTTTTTGATAATGAATGATTTGGCATAAACCATGTGAAAATATTTCCATTTATAAATAAGTTAGGAGGAAAAATACCTCAACCGGAAGGCTGGCACTATGGGCATCAGTGTAACTTGATATTCCCACGCTCAGTGAATTACCAGTGGCAGGTCTGTAAGTCCTCCATTGCTTTCTCTTGCTACATCTTAAAGCTATCAGGGTGGGAAAAAGACTACATATAATATTTCACATTGGCTAAATACTAATAAGTCTCACACAACAGGAAAAGAAAAATTGCCAGGTAACAATGCTGAGAAAGGATATTTAATTTAGAATACATTATTTCAGTAGATAAAACCAATTATATTTAATGTTGTAAGTTATAGCAGTTACTTATCAGGCTCAGGCACAGATAATCCTCAGTCAAAGAAATCACTTAAAAGAGAGACAGGAACATTAACACCCTGGTTTCTTTTTAAGGAGGAGTTCCTTTTTCTGTATTGTGCATGAGAGATTCTGCATGCTGCATGAGAGATTGTCATCCTTACTTTTTTCTGTTCATAAAGTCTCTTTATAATCAAGACTTGCAAACATCAAGTTCTTAGTCTTCCATTGGAACATACTTCACAGCCCACAGATGTGTTACTGTGGAAACTTCCAGCATGTGACATCATCAGTATTAATCAGTATAATCATCATCAGAATAGTTCCATCGAAATCAATGCTTGAAATGTCATTTTCAAAATAAACAGCCTAAAGCAGAGACACAAACTGTTAATGCTGTTAAATAAGTTGTTAGTCGTTCAGAAATCTAAGCATTTTAATGCTATTATCTATAAAGACGCACCCAGCTGCCTGAACCTGATTCATGTAATTGAAAATACTGCTGACACAACTTCTATGTACTCATTTGAGCTTCAAGTTCTATGTCTGGTTTCAGCTAGATCATATGTATATTTTTTTTGTGGGTGCAGATTATTTCCTGCAATATTGCAAAGAAAAATATAAATGTGAGGTTTTTGTCATCATAGAGAGAATATAGAAGGATCAGAATAGATTCAGGTTTAGATTGCTTTGCCTCACAATATTATTTTTAAAAATCTAAGAATGTACTGCTGTTACATATTCACAGAGTTTTCAGACTATGCCTCTGCCCCAGCTCAACCCTTTGCTCATTTCTAGAGCCAAATAGGCATGTTCATGGTTTTTTATATTATCACTGTGATTATTGAGCCTGCAGATTTCTACCAAGGCAAGCAGCACAAAAGGAAGGTGTATAGGCTTCAAGGATTCTTTTCTTCAGAAAGCAAACTGTCGATCGCGGTGAAAGTTTCAGGATTCATAAAACTCTCTTCTGAATTCACACTCCCTCACCACATGAAACACTGGACAAAGTCATCATAACTAATTACTGAGTACTAAATGAGGCAAATGCTGGCAAAGCTGACATGGCTATGGAGATCGTCTGGACCCCAAACAGCTGGTGAATCAAGCAACTGTGCCCAAGATAACCCATCCTGGCAACAAGTGCCTGCATGGGGCAGGCTTGTCTTCTGCAGCCAGGAGCTCTGGCATCAGCTCCCAAGGTCAGCAGGGATCTTGCATGAATAAGCTTTCTCTTATCTCATGAATTTCATCTCACCTCTCCCCACAAATGACGTTTTCTAAGTTATTCAGGAACACAAAGGAATCAATCTGAAAATGGGCAATAAGTACTTTATGGAAAAAAAAAATTCTGAACTCCCACATGCTTTTAAAGTCCTCCACATACACTAATCTCGCTATTTCAGCTTCTAGGAAAATGTCTTATTGTTTTGAAATGTGAAGCACAGTAGTGTTCATAATGGGAGTAGTGTCAGAGAGAAAGCAAAGTGTTTAAGAAGAATTTATCACCAGCTGATGTCATCTTACCTTGGAGATTTCCATTGAGCTTCTGGATATTGCAAGACACCACTTGGAAAAAGGGAAACACCCATACTTAAACATTAAAGAATTAAATAGGAAAACTGAACATGACATTTTGATTTTCAAAAATAATTTTTGTCTGTACCCTAACGTGATGACTGTCAAACAAGATCTATTATACACGGTAGTCAGTAGAAATGCAGAAATAAACTTAGAGAGAAGACCAGTTTGGGAAGCATCTGCAGTAGCAAAAACTGTGTCTACAATACATGTTTGGCTGATTGCATACGTTGGAAACTACTGAGGCCAGAGCTTACACAGAAAGAAAAAAAAAAAAAAGAAAGCTATCCTCATTTGTATTCATTTGTATCAGTCATTCTAAAAGGGCCAGGAACTGTTCAAGAAAAGATGTAAATAGAGAAAAATAGATTAAAGTAATAATTCAAGACAAAGTCTGTGTATTCATTTGTATCAGTCATTCTAAAAGGGCCAGGAACTGTTCAAGAAAAGATGTAAATAGAGAAAAATAGATTAAAGTAATAATTCAAGACAAAGTCTGGGGACAAGATACAGGTTAGCTGTAAAATAAATTTGGCTGCACTACTGAGGGTGCTGCAAGCAGCTAATCACATGCAAAAAAAAAAAACAAACCCAGCTGACTGAGAATTCTACTCGCTTTTGATCCAACTCTTTACTTCTATCCAGCATGAATGTCTAGAAACAATCCTGACAAGCATGCTGTTGTGGAATTTTACTTTTACTTTCAATTACCGGCACTTCTTTGATAGTTTTGCTCCTGCTCAGGGTTTTCTGTTGGTATTATTTATTCATATAATCTCCTATCAGTCAATAATTGCATCTCTTTGCCAAGGGCCAGCTCTTTTTATAACATTTATTAAAAAGCTGTTCCTTTTTCCGCACTGTATATTATGAGTATATACTCATAATACTATATGCTATAGCTCCCGACACCCTCTTTCAGATTGCTTCCTCTTATTTTCTCCCATGTTTTTCTGGAAGGTGGAAACATAAAATGGTCTTTTCAGTACCACATCAATGATTTGGATACTCATTTCTTGTCTTCAGTTAATAAAAGATTGGCATGTGGTTTTTTCTCAGTGACTTATTAGTGTCCCATGAATTAGAGGTAAGTAAATGAAATGCCTGGAACACAGTGGCTGCTTCATACATAGGAGATTTTTCAGGTTACTGGAGGCACTTGCTTTAACTGGGATGTATGAAATAAAGCAGCAGAAGGTCATTCCAGCGGATCTGTGGAGGATAGGGTATAGATTTGTTTTCCTTAGTGCCCTGTAAATGATTCAGTCTTCTCAGTGGAAGCTTCATTCTCCTCTAGAGCATACACAGTATGTACTTTTCTGAGAATCCTAAGTATAATTTATGACCTATGAATTAGTCTTATTATACTCCTATTGAGAAAGATATTTGTGAAAGGACTTAAACAACAAGCTACTCCAGCCAAATTCTAGACTACACATTCCACATTATTCTCATTCTAGTGCTGCGTAGCAGCTCAGAAGTGTTTTTTGTTATCCTTGTTACAAGTTTTCTCAGTACATGTGATGCAGGTCTTTTTATATCCACTACAATCTGGTAAAATAGGATTGTGATATAGTTGGGAAGAATGGTTGGAAGAAAACCACTCATAGATAATAATATTTGTTCATTTAATGTGGCAGCTTACCAAACGTCATACAGTAGTCTTGTTAGAATTAAGAAGTGTTGGGTGGAGAGGATATCAGAGCTTCTGCTATTTCTTTGAGAGTTTGCCTGAAGATTTTTAAATAAAATTGTCTGAATTTTTGATTTGTAAACTCTAGCTTTTCAGTCTGAATTCCAACTTTCCTCCATTTCACCTTCCACTACTCTTTTTTCCTGACTATCCATGCAGAAGTGAATGGATCCCTGTGACCTGGCGTTCAACAGTAGCTGTGCTGATATCCCCAGCTTTCCACACACACTGGACAACAGTTCCCAAAAGTAAGTATTATCAGCTGCAAAAAACTAACCTAGGCAAGCAGTGGTCTATTTTATGAATAAGCACACCTCTAGTGTCGTAGTTGCAGTTCTGTGGTGTATTTACGCCAACAAGAATGTTGTAATAGCACTTGTTTCTAGATCGTAGATAAATACATGAAAAATGGGAATTGTAGTGGGATATGATGTTTTCACGGAAGCAGATAGTTTTATTTTCTGTCACTGGGATCGAGTACTTGGAAAAAAGAATAGTTTTACATAAAGGATTGTGTTTCCCCTTGATGTGGGTGTTTCTGAGCCCAAACGTTTCCACTACTGTTAAGAGAGTGACCCCAGCTGGAGTACTTTAGCACATCTCCTGATGCTTTGGTATGACAAATGCTCACTTTTTAAATAAATATTGCTTCAGGAAATCTTTCTCCTTACCTCCTTCCTTCACTATTTCCAGGACTGTTTTTCTTTTTATAAAGCATTTACTCAAAAATGAAGTGAAAGCAGTTGTTGTTAGTGTATGAAGTAAAATCACAAATGACTTATTAGAAGCCAAAACCAAGAAACTTGGCAATTAATCCTTTTATTAATACATCAGGCCCACAAATTAATTCTTACTGCAAAAGCCACATATGCGTTGTTGTTTTTCCTTGGAAAAGGAAGTTTCCACAGAATTATTGCTTATTTAATCCTTAAAAATGTAATATGACCCCAACCATGGTTTCTTTCCCCTCTACTTAATGTAACTGTTCCAGACATTGTTTTACTAAATGTCTCAAATTAAACATTCTCTGTCAATTACAGAAAATAGAGATCTGCTAAGATAATGAGGGCTACTACAATGCCTGCTTTAATTGCTACATTATAATCTCCAGACCTGAAAAACTCCAGAGACCTCTAATACATAAAACGCCTTTCAGCTATGCAGGTGTGGAATTCATTACAAGTTGTTTCTCCCCCCGCCCCCTCTCTCTCTTGCATACTCTCTTTCCTCTCTTTTTAAAGGGGGAGAAGTCCTAAATGCCTTGGAATTGTGCCAACGCCTTGGGGTTTTGCAGTAAGTTGAAATATCATTTAAAGTTTAGGCACAATGCTGCTTTGAAAGCTCTGCACAACAGAGAAAAGAGCACGAAAGCATGACTCGAAGGACTGTTCAAAGAACAATAACAAAATGGTGACATTGCTGCAAATGTAGCACTGCCATATTTTTCTTTAAAGGGAAACAATCAGCTTCATAATGATTTTTGGTATCTCTCTGTAAGGACGACTAAAAGACATGCAGCAGATAGTGGGGTTTTTTTCCTTTTTTTAATTTTTTTTTTTTCCTTAGCAAAGCAGAAACATGCTGGACAAGAAAACAGTTCTTTGAATAGACTTCTTTTCCTGAAAGGCAAACCTTTGTAGCAGTTTGGAGTCGGTGAGTGATTCAATTATTCCAGCAGTTAACTCAACTGTTTGTTCTTGTATCAAAGAGCTTATTGCTATAAGACATTCAGAGTCTCTGTAGAAAACCTGAAACAATGTAGAGTTATCATATGCAAGTCTCAGTTTATGCTGAGGTCATATTAAGCACAGATGAGAGATGAGAAAGGGACCATGAAAGGAAAGTGACTCAAAGTTACTTCTCTTTAGTTTCACTGAAAAGGCTATTATAGCTGATGTAAATTACACTGACTGCAGCATCAGGTAGGACAACTCTAATGTATCCTTAATCGACCCTTTCCATGCACACTTCTTTGGCTCTATACTACTATAGGAGCTCATTTAGAATGGGAGAATATTTACTCACAACTGCTTCTACGGCTTCTTCTAAAAAAACCTAGTCCTGTATTGCAATGGGACACTTCTGTACAGTGATAGGGGGACTCTGGACTTATGTCACACTTGTGATTAATTGAGCTTCACTGCTTGTTTTGGGGTTTGGTTTTTTTACCGGTTTGTTTAATTAGAAAACATTTGAATGAGGAAAATCCATGGAGATTGCACATATAATTTACATTAAAACATTGTGAAATGACAGTTCAAAGGACCAGGTGAAGTAACATTTACCTGTGGGTAACCAAATAATCTGTGTGATTGGACATAATAAAACAAACAGAAAAAATAATGACAAGTATGAAAACACTCATCACTCATGTTCTCTCACCTCTAGTGAGAGAAAAGGTCACTGAACAGTCTTTTAAGTTGTGTATGTTTTCTCTTAGTCTCATACTTGGCATTACAAGGTGGGTGTTTCCTTAATCCAACTCTTTAAAGACACTTTCTATAGCATGTGAGCAGTGCCAAATCCATGAGCCCCTTCCCAGGTAAAACTATGACATCAGTCTGAATTGTGTTTAAATAAAGACTTCAGGATTTGGCCTGCCTCCAATGCAGAATCTAATAGAGTAATTCAGTCAACCTATCTGTTGAACTTGATACAAGATCTTTTTGTGAAAAGTTGTCTCTGGTACTTTAAAAAATGTAAAGAAGCAGCTATTACATTTCAAATGGTCCAGGGTAGAAGACAAAAAAAAACACTTGACTAATTTAAAAGAGCTAAATTAGTTACCAATGAAATATGCATTGATTTTAAAACTAAGAAGGTCCTTAGTTATCAGATTTTGATCCAGTACTTAATATATTACTGACTTCAGGACATGGATTTTACTTTACCAATTTTTGGATGGTGCCAAAGGTCACTTTGCTTTTGGGCAATGCATTTTTCAAAGATTTAGCAAGGCTATGATGGCTGAAGGTCTGGGAGAAGTAACATTCAATAGGTTCCTGCACATGGCAATTTAAAGCTTTTCTGGATTGATGAGAAATAATGGAGCACAGGAGTAAACCCAAAATCTGTATCTTAATGGTAACCATAGGATAGACCTGTAGTCTGGTCTATCACACGTCAGATTCAAGTGACCTACAGATGCCAGCTGTCCCTGTAGCATGGAGCACCAGGATCCTCCTGTGAAGGCTGTCAGCTCCACAGCAGGGGCACAAGAGCACTTCAAATTCATACTAGTTGGTGCGGACCAGGTGTGGGTGCACAAGTAGACCAAACATAGGGGCAGGTCTTAGTTTCCTTAATTGACTTTTTCCCATATTTACTTATGACCATGCAGCAGTGTCAGGCTGAATCTATATAGTCTATGTTACATGGAAGTTTAGGTGAGTCGTGGCTCACATTCATGGTTCAAGCTTCTGCTTTAAATAAAAACTACTAGGCCGTGCCATGTAGCCCTCAAGCTTTCACTTTTTTCCATATATACTTCATGCATGCACCAATGTTTTTCATGGTTTTTACTTCTGTCTGTGTGGCAGGTGATTTTCTATGGCTCAGCTCTACATCCAGCTAAAGTGCATAGTGATGAAATTGTGCACCATGGACCATCATTAGCTTGCCCAACGCAGAAATCTCTATAGCATAAACTAGCAGTTTCATGAATCTCACAATTATTGAATCCAAGGACTTGACTACATTTGTTCTTCATCTCATATATTACAGTATGTTAAATCTGCACTATTTGCATGTCGCATAACATACAGCTACTTGTGGGTCCTCTTGCTTTCAGTAAGCACCAAGGTAAATCTTTGAAGGTAAAAATCCTGTGATTTCCTGGTGATTTCCTTGACCACCCAAAGAGGATTTAAACTAAGTAGTGAGAACTACAAACAGGTTTTATTCATTGAGATTTCCTGTCCTCTATGGAATAAAAAAATAGGGAAACTGACTTTGATAGTCTTAATTCCAGAGCTGTAAGTAGGATAACTGTAGAACATCAGCAGATATCTGGAAATCCTGGGGAGTTTAGGGAACCTGGTTAAGTTTTGTAATGAAAATTGTAAGCAATATGGAGATTTTCACATGTGAATGAACATTGAGTTCAGACACTCAAGTGCAAATTTGGATTAAACTGTCCCTGTAAACCCAGTCACAGAGCAAGGCAGCTGTGCCAGACTTTACTTCAGACCTGGTACATCCCCTGCAATAGCAGACACCGCAGAAAGCCCATACTCAAGGCAGGAAAAGTCACTGAGTAGAACATGTAGCAACACACTGATATGATTCTTATGCAGAATATTCAGGAGAGTGGATCAAATACTGGCCGCATCTATTAGTCTCCCTTTTCTGTGTCGAACTGCCAGCACTTTTGAGTTTGACAGGAAAAACTTAAAAACGTATGCATTTTCCCTCATTTGAATTACTTAAGGGATGTCATATCACAGTCCAAAGTTTAAGTGACTTTCTGTGTTTTGTAAATTACAAGTTTTCCACAATACGCTAGTGATTTTAGAAGCCAGGGCTTATTAGTATTAAAAAAGGATATATGAAACATAAAAAGAAAGAAAAGAACACTGCCAAACAACAACTGGGTAACATTAATTTCATTCTCTGCCTAATGTTTCTTTCTTTTTTATTTTGAAAAGCAGTACAGTTAAAAGGATGTTGTGGTAGAGTGACCTTGTCTGGACATCAGATGCCCACCAAGCCATTCCATCACTCTCTTCCTCAGCAGGACAGGGGTAGGAGGAAGAAAATAAGATGGGAAAAAACCTCATGGATCAAGATAAAGGGAGTTTGATAAAGCAAAAGTGAGGACCGCACGTGGAAGCAAAGGAAAACAAAAGATTTATTCTCTGCTTTCCATCAGCAGGCTGTGTTCAGCCACTTCCCAGGAAGTAGGATTTCAGTACACGTAGAGGTTCCTCCAGAAGACAGATGTCATAAATAACAAATGCACCCCCCTTCCTCCTCCTTTTCCTAGTTTTTATTGCTAAGCAGGTGTCATATGGTACAAAATATCCCTTTGGTCAGTTTGGGTCAGCTGGCTTGACTATGTCACGTCCCAAGATTTTGCACACCCCCAGCCTACTGGTGAGGGAGGAGAATGTTGTAGAGACAGCTGTGATGCTGTGCAAGCATTGGTCAGCAGTAGCCAAAATACTGATGTTTCATCAACATCTTTCTAGCTACCAATAAAAAGCATAACAATATGAGGGCTGCTATATGGAATATTAACTCCACCTCAGTCACATCCAATACAGATGTATTTGTAGAGTGTGCAGGTTTTGAAAGGGAATCCTTTTTCAGGCTAAGAAGTAATTGGACGGTTCATTTTAACCAAAAAAAAAAAAAAGCAATGCAGGTCACTGATCTAATGCAAGTACTGAGTAATAGTAAGTGGATACGTTGAGGATATTTGTCTCATTCAAAGGAAAAATATGTGTCTACTTCATAAATTTCTCAGTACATTTGACACTAACAGGACACCTTCTCACTAATCAGAGAAAAGGCATGAGACTAGATGAACAATACAATTGGTTTATTTTCTGCAGGTAGCCCTTCCCCCTGGAACCATAACATATTTGTTTGGGAAGGAATTTCCTCTTCATGTTTATGTTTTACAGAGGCATAGGTGATTTCAGTTTCCTACAAAATCCTTAGCCTATTCTGAGCAGTAACTGCAAACAAGAGTCCAGTGTTAATGAATTTAGAAGGCAGAGTGCATTGACAGGCTCATGCACTCCTCTGTGAAAACAGTCACGACAACTGTTGCTGCGTTTCACCACTTACTTGCTGCCTTCCATAAAGGTGTTAGATTAACAGCTTTGAAGACCTACTCCTCCTATTTTCCTCAAGCATATTTGTCTTACAGTTATTTATGACCTGTAAAATTTAATATAGTGCTTGTTCATCATCACGCACCATTCAACACCAGGTTAAGTATTCCACCAGTGAAAAGGAAACAGAGGATCACCAAAAAGTCAGGTTTTGGAGGCATATTATTGTCGCTCCAATAGGAGTTTTTCCAGAAATGGGAAGAGGAAGGGCAAGAGCAAGGATGGCAGGAGGGAGGAAGAGGAAAAAATGAGGACAAAAGCAGAGACTTTTGGGTAGAGACCTAGAGAAATATAAAAAGAGCGTAAGACACTATTTCCTGATTAAAGCATAGGGAGCTAATACACTGCATGGTGATTTTCAACTGCCTGTTCAGAAAAACAGCTGTGATTTAAACAGTGCTTCCTCCAAACCATCTGAGATATGCACATATAGTACCAGAGGAAGAAAAGAAAGCCTGTAAGAATATGAGGGAGGGTAAATCTAATCAGACCATTTAGGGTTTCTGTCCCCACTCTTGCCCCTTACTGACTCATAGACTCATGCAAATCCAGTTAATGGACCTTTATTATAACTGCTAGTGGAAAAGATATGAAGTGATTTGTGGCTTTGAATGCCAAAACTTTTTCAGGTGTGCATAGGTGACATTGTTCCCTGTTTCGTTCAAACTACATTGTGAGTGGTTGTGTGAGTAGAAATGAGTAAAAGACCTAATTTTTGCTAGTGGATACCTGTTCAGAAAACCAGTAAATTAACTTATAACCAAGCATACTGAGCTCAGTGAGTGACAGAGCGATCATCTCATTTTCAATTCGTGCTTTTATTTGTTTAGCAGCAATAAAAAATTCAATCTATAATAATGTCTTGTCATGCCAAGGCATCTCTCTTTCTGCATTAGCATCTTCAGCTCTGGGAATAGTGTTATTAGTTAACTGAGAAAATAAAATTGGCAGAAAGAGAAAGAACAAAATTATATGGTATGTCTTTGAACAATATTATTCATTTCTCTGTTAGGAGGAATAGTTATAAAAACAGATGATGCATATACTCAATAATAAAATTACTAACAAAAAATGCAATGGATAGGATAACAGAATGATAACAATGCTGTGCAGTGCATAGGATACCAGGCATAGCAAATTGTTGATAAATAGAAATCCCCAAGTATTTTTCTATATTGTAGTAGCACAGACTACCCTCACCATCATATCACTTGAGACCAGCATCTTCAGCACTGTTTAGCTGTGGATTCTCTTTACGAATATTCTGTAAACTTACTCTGGCTCCTGAGACACCCTCACAGAGTTTGTTGGAGAAAGCACTGAACCCTGTCATATTTAAACCCAGTAACACTGTCTGTAGCCAGCCAGTTACCCTAATTGTGGTTAAAAGAGAACCTTACACCTCTTCCCTGCTTGATTCCTGTCCAGCCATGACCTGTGCTCTGCTGCCCATCTGACTTCACAGTAAAACAGTATCTTAAACAGCAAGAGACTTCCACCTCAACACTCTCTTCATGTTACCTATTAGGTCACTTTAGCCATAATTTGACGAACATTTAGCTATTTAAATCTTCTAATATGTAAGTTCACCATGTAGGTCCTACTGACTGCTCAGAATTCCCAGAAAGACTTACATTTCCACTGGTCTGTAAATATGAAGCCACACTCTCATTTAGCACCCTAGAAGTGTTATGTCTCATGAGCTGCCCAGGCAACATTTCTGAAAATCCTGTCAATATTGGCTGGTTAGATATTCCTTTTCCTAAGATCAGACTTCTCCAGCAAGACCAAGTATTCAGGCATGATCACCTAAGAAGCCTGAAACAAACACAACCTATAGAAAAAACAGCTGTATACTTATTAATGGAACCCTTCTCTCAGATAAATGGTGTGAACAACAGGCTGAGTCTTTCTTAATCTCTCCTGTTGGAGCATTTCCATTTTACACAAATATTTATTGGAGCAGGTAGTTAAACTGACAGCTCCCATCTGTCAGGTGAACTCACTAATAACAAGAGTATGGAATCAATCATTCTCCCTTCCTCGATCTCTCCTTAGCTTAATGGATATTTATTTATGTGACCAGAAAGACCTACGATGGGATCAAGAAAATGGCACTGCTGGCTCATGGTCAACTTGGTGTCCACAAGAATGACTCCCAGGTCCTTCTCTGCCAAACTGCTTTCCAGCTGGGTGGCCCCTAGTATGTACTACTGCATGGGGGCTCTCTCCCTAGGTGTAGGACTTTGCAATTGCCTTTGTCCAACTGTGTAAAATTCCTGTCAGTGCATTTCTCCAGCCTGTTGGAGTCCCTCTGGGTGGCAGTACAACTCTCTGATGGTTCAGCCACTCCTCTCAGTTTTCTGCTATTAGAAATCTTGATGAGGGTACATTCTGCCCCACCATCTGCCTCCCGTTTTGCAAATATAGCAAAGATAGTTTGAGTCTTACGGTTTTGAATCAAGTGTCTGACTCCAACAGAAACATCAGTATCCCAGGCCCTTCCCTGGATAAAGCTCTCGTTTGCCAGATCCAAGACTGTGACGATGCATATCTCTTTTTCTTCCTAATAGCAAAATATGGCCTCTGAGAAGACTTCACTGAGCTCTAGGAACAAATTTTACATCCTGGAACCATACAGAATCACAGAATAACAGAATTATCATGGTTGGAAAGGACATCTGAGATCACCGAGTCCAATCATACACAAAAAACCCCTGCAGTCTTGGCCACCAGATGCCCTGAGCATGAGCCTCTAGAGCATGCCCTGAAGTGCCATGTCTACACGTTTCTTAAATACCTCCAGGAGCGATGACTCAACCACCTCCCTGGGCAGGCTCTTCCAGTGCCTGACCACCCTCTCAGTAAAGTAATTCTTCCTAATATCTAATCTAAACCTTCCCTGCCACAACTTCAGACCATTTCCCCTGATCCTGTCATTATTCACTTGGGAGAAGAGGCCAACACCTGCCTCTCTACAACCTCCTTTCAGGTAGTTGTAGAGGGCAATGAGGTCTCCCCTCAGCCTCCTCTTCTCCAAACTAAACATGCCGAGTTCCCTCAGCCTCTCCTCGTATGACT
Organism: Calidris pugnax; assembly: GCF_001431845.1. NCBI lineage: Eukaryota > Metazoa > Chordata > Aves > Charadriiformes > Scolopacidae > Calidris > Calidris pugnax. The sequence continues at coordinate 4,010,524 of NW_015090926.1, forward strand.
TGTTCTCTAGACCTCTCACCAGCTTGGTGGCTCTCCTCTGGACACGCTCCAGCACCTCAATGTCCTTTCTGTAGTGAGGGGCCCAGAACTAAACACAGTACTCGAGGTGAGGCCTCACCAGTGCCCAGTACAGGGGCACGATGACTTCCCTACTCCTGCTGGCCATGCTATTCCTGATACAAACCAGGATGCTTGTGGTCTTCTTGGCCACCTGGGCACACTGCTGGCTCATATTAAGCTGGCTGTCCGCAAGCACCCCCAGGTTCTTTTCCGCTGGGCAGCTTTCCAGCTACAGTCCAGCCCCAGATACACGGTCTTTTAGATATAGCGATGTCTCCATTACCATCCAAGTAACCAAATATATAACCACAGGGTTTGCTCCATTGCAGATGTCTCCTCCTTCTTTCCACAATTTTGTTTCTCATTAACAATTTCCAGTAGGTCTTTCAACTTAAACTCTGCATTGCTTAATGCTTCCTACTTGCCTGAGCACAACACACTAGGGAAGCAACATCTATAGGTGCTATGTAGGTCAAAAAGACTTTGTAGGTACCTGGGGAACATTAAGAGCTGGACATAATTGGAACAGTTTGAGTTCTAATTGTGGAGCAGGCACTGGACAGACCTATACCCACAGTAATACAGAAGTTTTTAAAAAGCACTGTCTTATCTCTGTTGTCAGTAGTGTGAAGCAGAGTAGAGCCTAAATATATGTTCCCCTTCCTTCTAGTTTATGATTTGAGAACAAGTTTGACTAGTCTATTACAGGTCTGAGATAGGGCAAATATATGATCATACAAAACAGGATGATGTCCGCAAGCACCCCCAGGTTCTTTTCCGCTGGGCAGCTTTCCAGCTACAGTCCAGCCCCAGATACACGGTCTTTTAGATATAGCGATGTCTCCATTACCATCCAAGTAACCAAATATATAACCACAGGGTTTGCTCCATTGCAGATGTCTCCTCCTTCTTTCCACAATTTTGTTTCTCATTAACAATTTCCAGTAGGTCTTTCAACTTAAACTCTGCATTGCTTAATGCTTCCTACTTGCCTGAGCACAACACACTAGGGAAGCAACATCTATAGGTGCTATGTAGGTCAAAAAGACTTTGTAGGTACCTGGGGAACATTAAGAGCTGGACATAATTGGAACAGTTTGAGTTCTAATTGTGGAGCAGGCACTGGACAGACCTATACCCACAGTAATACAGAAGTTTTTAAAAAGCACTGTCTTATCTCTGTTGTCAGTAGTGTGAAGCAGAGTAGAGCCTAAATATATGTTCCCCTTCCTTCTAGTTTATGATTTGAGAACAAGTTTGACTAGTCTATTACAGGTCTGAGATAGGGCAAATATATGATCATACAAAACAGGATGATGTTAAGATGCCTAAATAAATCATAACATATCATGTTGGATTTTAACTTTGTCACTTCGAACAAAAATCCTAACCTGCCCAAAATAGATGGAGATAAGTCCTGCTTTATAATATGGAAAAAAAAAATATGTTCATTTGGGGCGTATGACTGCAGAACAGGAAAAGGGAACTCACAGTCTGCATTAAAAGTGGGGTTAGCTCATTGTTTCTTTTATAAAAATAGCCTGTTTCACATTTCATGCTCCCAAATTATAGAGCTCATGCCTTGCGGTAAAAATGGGACCAATGGGAAGTAGTTTATGGTCTGTGTCTATATGGGAATAACAAATCAAAACCAGGCAAGTGTTTCAATTTCAAAAGCCTGGTTTTGTCATTGTATATCTGCTCAACTTTTGAAATACTGGAGCATTATTAGCCTGGGGTTTGTACTTATATTCACAAAAGTTATCAGGTTCACATTCTCAGCCAAAGTGCTGATTTACATTCCAATAACACAATTGCTCTTTTTACCTTTTTACATTTCTTTCTGTTCTTACCATTCTCTTCCCTGCACCCCCAATGAAAAACACTGTACGCAATCGGTATAAAAACTTTACACTAATATACACATGCTGAGAAAGACTATAACTGACAAAAAATAAGAACATTAAATCATTTAAAACTACCTATATATGAGTAATACTAATACATTAAAAGAAGTTATAAGGATTTCTTCTTTTTTCTTATAATAAAATTTGCATGGATCAATTTCTTATGTTTCCCTTTAACAGAGCTAGTGAAAGCTATGTGTGGAAAATGCAGATCCAAAGAACTGACAAGCTTTACAAAAAATTTTAAAGTGAAATTCAAAAGTTTTGTTAGACAAACTCTTAAGATTCCATATGTGTAATACTTTAAAATTACAATTACATTTATGTTTTAAAACAAAATATTTGAATATAATTTGTTCCTTCATTGCTTGCCAAGTGTAGGATTCAGTTTTCTTTGCCAAGCTGAATTTTCCACAGTATCTGAAATGGAACCTAAGTGTTCTGACTCCCAAAATTGAACCTCTGTCAGCAAATAAGAAAAGTGCAAAACCAAAATTCTGATGTGGAGATGGATATAGGGAAGAATTAAAGAGAGATTAGTCAGAATGCCAAGGATGAAAGAGTCTAGAAAGCAATGCCCCCTCCCAGAAGTTAAAATGAAACAAGGAATTATGAACATCCCATATTTTTCTTCTGTCACAAGTGTCCATTAAACTTATTCGAGTCATTTTTTGTCATTCTACTGCCATATTTAGCTCTTATAGAAAGCATTGATGGGATCAACACAGCATACAAATTAAAATTTCTGACATCTCCCATTTATGGAAACTACACCCAAAACCAACATTAGTGTTGGAAAATTAATTCCTGAAAATCAGGAATGTCATCTGTATTAATGATACCAAACAGCCCTCAGTTCTTTCCTCACCTCACCTTTCTTCAGCTACAGTAGGACAAATTCTTTTTTGTCAAGAGCAGACTCTTCTATTTTTGTTCTCTTTTCACTTATCACACATTTTCTATTTTCTGGCAATATTGCGTAGCGTTGTCCCAGTAAAGGTCAGTTGAGACTTTATCTTTCACACCTGTGGACTGATACAAGAGGGAAAAACATTGGGAAGACCAGCTTCCTGGTAAGGAGAAAGTAAAATTGTATTTCCAGGCACAGAACGATATCATGATTTTATGAGATAGGTGCCCAGAAGGACAATATGATGGGGCAGCATTTCTGTCAACATAACAGGACTCCAAGCTACCCACATTTCTAAACTTGCAGGAACAAGCCACTCCTTACCTGTCTTCAGAGGCTGTCACATCAGAGAGACAGCTGCTTAGTTAACAGAAACATCTGGGATACACCTACACGGTGCAATGCAGTGCTTCTTTATAGAGACGTGAATGAACTCTGAATTTAGTATTAGGAAAAGGATAGCCACAGTTGTGACATACTCAGCTCAGGCCACACAACCTGAATGTCAGTAGTAGAGCTCTTTATCTTGGGTGGAGCAGTGAGCTGATGTAGCTGTACAGACTTTTGTATATGAAGGAAGTGACAGTTAGTATTCATAGGCTTTTAAACTAATTTTGCAAACGAAGTGAATCCAGTGAATGTTAACAGAGACTTCACTGGGCCTTAAATTAATAGTAGCAAAGCTAACATAGGTGTCTTCACTACAGAAAGTGCTTCATACTCGTTTAAACACAAGGTAAGGAATTATAGAGCTATTTGTGTTGATGAGCCCAGTGAATGGGCCTCTCAGTTAATATCATGGTGAATGCTACATCCTCCTGCTATAATAACATATTCATCTGGTAAGGAAGAACAGAATTATTATGTTTCATTCATACTAGTTCAGCCTGTCTACAGTTCCACCTCTTCATACTGTTTCACTGTTTAATACCAGACTAATAAAGCATGTTCTGTCACTTGGTTTGAGTAGGAAAGCACCTCTATTTTTGTTTAAATACAAATGAATTTATTGCATTAAGTCAAGCTTTTTTCAAATAAAAAGCCTGAACACTAGTCCCCTTTGGAGAGACAGTTACTTTTACAATACTTCAGTCATGAGGCTTTGGTCATGGAAACAGAGGTGAAAGACAGGGAGTGAAATGCATGTGATAATTTAATACATGGGAGAAATGTCATTATCACTTTTTTTTTCTTTTTTTTTTCCCCTAATGTGGACAATTTCCTGATATGGTGCCAGCTACAAAGCTTGCTCTCATATGGTTGAATTTATAAATCTAATTTAGAAATGGACCCTGTTGGTTTCCCATTTGCTGCGTTTTCATAATGCTGTCATCCATCTGACTCTTGGTGGAATTTATATTGCTATAAAGTAAGGATCGGCAAAGTCCATTCTTTAAATTAGTTTTGTCATTTAAACTTATAATTCTGATGTGAGCAACTCAGCCAAAGATGTCTAATTTTATCAATTTCATTCAGTGCTCTCATCAAAGTTTTACACAGACCGGTAAATTTGGCAGAGAGATTAGCCCAACTGTAATTGAAATATATTGCATTTCCTTCATTCAATGGGATTCAAAATGAGAAACATTTGGCTGTATCAAAGAAGTCAATGAGAAAGTAGAAACTTGAAAGAGAAAGACTCTTTTTTTTTTTTATTTTTACACAGGAGACTTAAAGAAGAGAAGAGCATATGAAAAGTTTGGGAAGAATTAGGTTTAGTCCTGCATATGCCAGATTTATTTGCTTTACTTTTTCCGCAGAAGAACTAGTGGTGTTAAATCATCCGACTATTTCACAAATAACCCAGCATCTGTTAATATTACTTCTCTAAATGCGAGATAGATGTGTAATATTTTTAGCAAAGCTTCACAGTAAAAATATGTGTCAACATATTTTCAAAATTTTCTGTTCTTAGACTTTTTCTGTTTCTGAAGTCATATCAGTATGGGCATGTTGTTTAACTAGCAGATTGGATGTCTGTCACAGAATTTGGAGACTGAGCTGTTTAATTTAGCTGATTTTGGTTATTTTATTTGGCTGTTTAGTTTGGCTTGCTGCTATCATATGTTATAAGATTATCTTTATCATTACTGTTGTTGGTGTTTGTTTTGCATAGCCACCTCCAGACCCTGTCTAGAAGATTCATATTTGGTGAGGTAAAACCTCAAGGGATATTTTACTAATATCCTTCATGAAAAGCTTTTTCATAATTGATGTAAGCTATGTTAACTGGTAAAAAGTAATTGCCTGAGGCTAGATATATATATTAAAAAAAACAAAAATTTAATAAGAATTTTGTTGATGCCCAGAGAGTAACAGGTGGCTCTATAGTTAACATCTGATGTTGCTACGCAAGCATAGTTGAACCGTTTAATTTTAGGAATAATTTGGTATTAGCTTTGCTTAAAATGGTTCTAAAAGATGTTTGGCTTTACAAAGTCTTGATTTTTTAAATCAATAATCATTGTTCATAAGTAAGTAAATAAAAGTTTCCGTAAAGATGCCTGGGATCGAGATTTTTAAACAGGAGAGGTTTCATATAACCTTTTGCTTAGGATATCCTAGGATGTAGACAAATGCTTGCTTTTAGAAATATGTATATTTTCTGGGGAAATTTCCTGTTGACATCACTACATCTTGTAGCCACACACACTTTACTACAAGATTAGACATCTGAAAATAATACATGGATTTGGTTTTGTATTGGGTTTGTCTGGGATGGAGTTATGTTCTAGTAAGTATCAGGGCTGGCACACCAGTTCCATAATAATATTCATTAATATCCACTTAACTAATAAATTTACTCATTACTTCAGCTTCCTCTCATTGAATTTTCAACATGCTAAAAAAGATAGGAAAAAAAAAATTAAAATACTAATCATCTTGTATAGAACTCCTCTAAAACAAGAATCCTAAATTACAGTCTCCAGATCTTTATGGTATTAGGTTTAAATGCTTCTTCTGCACATGCACATTCCCTAGCACAAGGCCAAGAACAGCATCCACTGCTACTGATAATGGCACCCCAAAAGCTGCAGAACTTGGGAACAGTCTCTGAAAATTAAAAGAAATTACCTATTTCAATCTGTTCCCAGTCCAGTGACAGATACAGGCTCGTGCTTAATTGTAGCCAGAGGAGTATTCATATTACTCTTATTCTCACAGCTAAGCAAGAGATTAAATATTGTGTCACAGGGGACTCAGCTAATTTCAGCATTAAATGATAAAGGTTTGCTGCATGTTATCTTAATCATGCTTAATAATTTTTATTAAACTCCATCCAAGCTGAGCCCGTCTCATCATTTCTTTTAGCCTACAATCAGCTATTCAGACTGTAATGAGTTACTAACACCATCACAAACAAATTTGAACTTAGAGCTGAAAGACTGTCTCATACTACCAGTCCTTCCATTGCCTAGCTCCACCTTTTACTTTTTCACTAGGGTAAATACAGCTGAATTGGTGATCAGCTTACACTGGCAACATGGATATGGGAGTGATTTGTGGAGGTTTATGTGCAAAAGTAAATCCCTTCTGTATGAGTTGGAATTTCGTCTCCAAGTGGGTCCCTATCAGTACAGATGCTCTACCTGCCACTGGCTAGTATCAGTCCTGAAAGTGTGACTTCTTGAAGAAATGCTTCCAGAAATTGCAATGCAAAAATGAGAACAGCAAGCACATAAAGGCATGGTAAACCAGTGACATTGAGGCAAATTTGCCATCGGTGTAACCCCAGAGGAGTCAGTGGAATCAAGACACCCCACACTTGAACCTACACTTTCTGTCCTTACTGGAAAAGTTGAGTCCAGACAAACAACTTAGTTCTTAACCTGGCATTTACCAAGGGGAAATACTTTTAAAACCACTCCAAGGGTTTCACAAAGTTACGTAGGTTATGAGGAATTATACAGCTATTTGCAACCTGCTCTAGGCGGACCTGCTTTGGCAGGGGGGGTGGACTAGATGATCTCCAGAGGTCCCTTCCAACCCCATGTGATTCTGTGATTTTGTACTGCTTTAAACTCATAGTAGTTCTTAGAGCACTTGATTTCTTTTGCTCTGACAGCTGAAGGGGATTTAGTGTGGGAGAATGTATTTTTAAAATTACTGAAAGCCAGGTGTGTAAAAAAAGTCATATATGTGTCTGCAATTATAGTGGTGGATTATGTATCCATATGCAGAACTGAGTGCAAGGAAAGAGACATACATGATGTCATAGAATCATAGAATGGTTAGAGTCCACAAGTGCTTCATTCTTACCTGTAAATCTTACATTTGAGTATCTCCAGTATCTCCTAAACCCTGACTATGTCTACGCACTCAACATACCTACTTATATTTACCTAGGTACTGTACTTTTCATGTGATTTGCAATTCAAATGTTAAAGAGGAATTAATAAGAGAGTTCAAAATGAGAGATAATGGGGCAATTTTACATGTAGGCGTGTAGCTAATTTTAGGTATATCCAGTATAGAAAATCATGTCCCATGTAATGAATCACACAATATCTTCCCAACAAAGCAAGGTTTCTCAAGAGGAAAATATAAGCAAAAATAAAGATAAAATATGGAAGATAGAGCTTTTCAGAATAATGATCCGTTGACTTTTCTTCTTCTTTTTTTTTTTTTTATATGGTTTAAAATAAAGCCAGAAACTCAGGTGAATGGGAAATTAACAATAATGGGAGATGTCCACTCAGCTATAACCCAAATTTTAATTAATCCAAGATTTATGCCAGGCACCTAGCTTGTGATATGACCCCTGGAAATATCTACAGCTGTTGCTGCAATCAAGAACATGTTCACTATTTGCTAAGTCTCCACAGGTAAAATATAAAGGAGATAAATCACAGTTCTGGCTACAATCAAGGTGTCTAGGAACTATGACCTGGGAAACTGGTAACCATATGCACACACACACACACATTTCCATTGAATTGCAATAAATACTAAGACTGGTGCTTGCTATAGCACTTCATTTGATCAGCCATAATTTCCAGATTATTAACCTAATCATTTAAAAGAACTCTTCACAGCATTAATCCCATTTAAATTTAAGACAGAAACAGAAAAGGAGAAGCTCTATTAGCTGCACAATGTGAAGCAAATGGGAACACAGAATGCAGCTGAGTTAAAATCAGAAAGAAAGTGGAACTTTCTATAGGTATTAGTTAGACCCTAAATATCATGCAAAGCAGCAGTTTACTTTGTGGTCTTCCTTGACAACATACCCAGCATGATCTGAGATTGAAGTAATGTCTATATTTAATAAAGTGCCATAGAAATCAGCTGAAGATGCACAGTTCTGAGACAGGAAGTATGGTAATATATGTCATTACATAAAAATAAGGCCAGATCCTCATAACCTATCAATCTTAAACATCTAATTGCACTGAAGAAGCAGGACTCCTATGGAATAAAACAGTACATGACTACCCCTATATTATCCATACATATAACAATAAATACAATAGTTGATATATATCATATATTAGCCGTATAAGAGGAATCATTAAGGCTATGTAATAGGCTTGAATTCATTGTTTACTTGTCTTTGAATATTTGATTTAGAATTTAATATTTTATATGATTTTACTGGATCTTACTGAGGTGGAGTTAATTTTCTTCATAGCAGCCCATATGATATTGCGTTTTAGACTGCTGACCAGAGCAGTGTTGGTAACAAACCAATGTTCTGTCTGTTGCTGAGCAGTGCTTGCATGGCATCAAGGCCTTCTCTGTTTCTCAGGCTGTCCCTCCAGTGAGTAGGCTGTGTGGGAACACAACTAGGACAGCTGACACGAACTGACCAAAGGGCTATTCCATACCATATGACATCACACTCTGTAATACAAGCTCACAGTAAGACAGAGGAAGGGGAAACATTCGTGGTTATGGCAACCGATACCGATGCTGAGGTCCTGCTTTCCTGGAAATGGCTAAACACCTGCCTGACAATGGGCAGTAGGAATGGATTCCTTATTTGCTTTTGCTTGCACAGTTTTGTTTTACTTTATTTCAATCCATGAGTTTCTCTCACTTTTGTCCTTCCGGTTCTCTCTTTCAATGGGGGCTTAGTTAGCTGCTGTCCAGACTCAATCCACTGCAATGATTTTGTCTGTTTGCACAAACATGAAGTGTGAACATAGGGAGTCCCAAAAATAAATCACATTGTCCTTAACTCTGCTATTCTGAGTTGGATGGGAAAACCCTTAGCATGCTACCTCACCGTAAATTAGACCAGACATGCACACACATGAGAAGCTAGGACATTTCCATTTAAGGTCTTAATGCCTCTGAAATAGGAATTCATTCAAGTTTGCTTGTGTGCATGTAAAGACGCATGTAGATGAAATAACCAACATTTGTGTCATGTGAATATATTCCTGAATAACACCAAAAACATAATGGACTTTTCCTTTCAACCTTGTATTTTGTGCTTTGCCAATGGTTTCTTATTTTTTAACTGAGTGAAATAAATTTTAACAGCACATTATAAATTCATCTCATTTCTAATCTACTGAGCTGATTTACTCAGGTTCAGCTCTGTCGAGTACATCTCCATCTCTCCACACACAAGACAACTGGAAATATGTGTAAAATAATTTTATCTTTGAATACATAGAGACACTACATATGTGGTTTTCTGTTTTAAAATTTTCAGCAAGAATCTGAGATGCGGACTGCAAAACACAGGATCTATAAAGCCACAAGTTAGCTAATTGTTAAAAAAAGGGATCAGATTTGTTTAGGTTTCTTGATTCAGATTTCAAATGTGGCTACCCTAAGAAAGGAATAGAAAAACTTGGTTCAGAAATTCAAGCAGTTTTAAATTATATAAAAAAAAATTTATAATTGTAATGGGAATATCACAATATATTTCAAACACTATAACTAATGTTTAAGGTTATTAATAACTTGAAAATAAGGAAACAAAACATGGGGAAAATAAGAAATGCAATGTCAGTTGTATAAAACAGGCCAAAAATATTTAGGACGAGAAATAATGAGTGTTGATGCTTGCCATTTTAGAAGACTGAAGAGTGTGTATAAATAGAAAGTTGTTCTTTAACATCTTTTGTAATGATCTGAGAAAGTAAGTAAGAAGTCATCCTAGTGAAATCTGAATGATGAGCCTAACTAGCAAGTGTTATAAATGTTTCTGTGGAGAGCAATGAGATACAGAAATCTGACAAGAATAGAAGTGTGGGTAGAAAATAATAAAATAAGATTCAATTTGAAAAGATGCTAGATAGTACATCTGGGGAAAAAAGTAATCTTGAAAAAGTGATAAAAACAAGCAGACAGGAACAGAGAAATCCAGAGAGCAATAGTGCCAGTAAAGATCTGAGGGTGATAGCAGACAGAAATTTAGTCATGATTTCACATAGTATTTCACTAGAAAGGTCCAAAGGAGTTCTGGGATGCTCTGTAGAGGCAATGTAATAACAGGTCTTGTCTAAACCATTCCAGTATGACCACATTTAGGATACTGAGTTCAGTTCTGGACAACTCATTATTAGGTAGATATTAACAGGATCTCAGAGGACAGAGACAAACAGGCACAGAAAGCTGAAAGATCACTTTATGAGAAAACTGAAGGAACTAAACAAACAAACATAAATAACAAGACTAAACGATAACCAGAACATTAGCATTACAGGAATCTCTTTCTAAGGTTGAAATGCCATCAGCCAGCTTCTGAATTTCTCTCATGCCATACCTGGAACATTTTATTTGATTCCTCATATAAGCACAGTCTTTAAAGCTTCACAGTTTTCACTGTTCTTTTGTCTGCACTCTTGAATTTGCAACTACTGCCACTAAAAAACCTGCAAAATAGGAGAAACGGTACCCATAGTTTGAACTGCTAATGAAATTTAGGGATTAGAAATTAAAAAGGCATGAATGACAGAACAGTGAAGTGACTTCACAGCAGGAATTTTTTAAACCTTCACACAGTTTTAAAAAAAGTTTCATACAACTCTCTTTCTTCATTGTATCATCATTGTCCAGATAAAGAAAAATAATATTTGCATAAAATAGTTTACTTCCTTTATAGTAATGTCAGCTCTTTCACTATGACTTTGAGAACTGGCCTTAAGAAAGGTGTAAAAAACCCCTAATATGGCAAAAAACCCCCCCACAAAGATAGCAACCAACAAGCAAAAATTATTTTCAAATAAGGAAAATATTGCAAAAGTCATTCTGTTACCTTTCAAGAATAAGCAGAAAGAGACAAACAGGTCAAAGAAACCATCCAACCGTAGGGTGTGAGAAACCCCATTACCAAACTTGGAAACCTTATTGCTATATCTCTTAGCAATGCCAATATAATGTATGTGTAGTAAAAGTAGATGAAGATGATACTGGAACTAATACAGCCTATTAAGTCCAGGAAAAGAGTAGTGCTGCTTTGTCATAACCTTCATTGAGTTTCTTCATTTAAGTTTCAGTGGTCATGGATGAAGATATTGGTAAAACCCAATTCTACCATGTACTGTAACCACAAGTGCCACAATAGATTTTGCTTTCAAAATACAAAATTACTCAGCTTCAGTTATTCTGCTTTCACACTTCTAGCTTCCAAGCTGAAGAATGCAAGATGTCTCCACTCCAGGCCAAAGGCTCTTTGTTGCACACATTCACCATCTATTTGTAACCCTCTCTTCCTGAACCTTTTGGACATGTACAGGAAGATTTTACCATGTGAGAAGGGACACTACCAGCAGTTTGAACACAAAAGTATAAAGCTATTACTTATGGACTGAAGCTCACAACAGACAGCCAGGACTAGAGAAAAATAACACTAAGAACTAATATGCTTGCTTAGAAACACCCTGATGGGCATTTCCTTGCCAGGCAACCATCAGTCAGGTAGGGGAACGATAGTAACACCTTTGCTCCTTGTTACAGCATTGCTGAGTTGCCATCTTCCAGTTCTCTGTTTGGTTTTTTTTAACCTAGGATTTTATATCAACTGACAGGAGTGCTTTTCCTCTTGAATTCTTGGCCTACTAACTAACCCTATCTGAACAATCTTACCTCTGCCTGCAGTGTTGTCCATCTTACCCTACATGGTTCTACTCACTTGGCAATTTCCTCAGCAGCCTGAGCTAAGGTTACACAGCTGAGCCTTGTGAAAACTCACCTTCAATGGCAGACAGCTGAAGCTCTAGCAGGAAGGTTAACATACCCTGTTGCTTCTACACAATGAGCTTAGTGTCCGACAAGTACAACTCTGAGGAGGACTCTCACCTCATAACTCCTTCTACAACTTGCTTTTGGACTCATCTTAAAAGGTGCCCCTAGAGGTTGCTGCTCTTTTCTGAAGTCCCCTCAGTTGTCTATATATGGTGTTTTTAGTGCAATCAGTGATAATATTTTGGGATTTTGTAACAGAGTAGCTGACTTGCTCCAGCCTGATTGTCTCCTTTCTGTTCCTGTTAACCGGGTTGCTTGGATGTTAAGCTCTGTGTTTGACTGAGAGTTGTTAATTGTTTGTCATCAACTCACTTGAATGCTATAATTGTTTCTGGTTTAGAAGATCAAAAGTATATATGCATGCAGAAAATACACAACAAACTGGAACAGACTCATAACTAATAATTTTTAAAAAGTGCTGCCAAAATTGACTGATTGCTTTCCCCATCCTTTCCCATCACAATATGCTCATGATCTCCCCAAATAGACATATTTGCAATATGACCCCCTACACAATGCAATTCATTAGAAACAGCAATTTGTGAGTATTTAAAAGACCTGAGTAAGAAAAAAACATCTGCCAGCGTTCTACAGGGAATGTCAACCCTAGGAAATTGGAAAACCCTGAGGTCACATGGCATATGCCTCCTATAGCCCTGGGGTATAGAAGTGACTCAATTATGTTCTGAGCACCATAGTGATTGTTGATCTTCAGTAAAACTCTTTTGCCATTCCATCTGTCAATACTTTGTGCTGAAGAGAGCAGTTGTATGACCTAGTTTTACGATTTAAAGCATGAGAAAAAAAATCCAGGTTTATCATCTTATATTCAAACCAATACATCAGTGAAACAAAGGGACATCATGAGCAGAATGGAGGCAGTATTCAAAGACTGATAAGCTTTCCTACTGCTTCTAATTTTTATGAGGTTTTTTTTATGAGGTTTTTTTTCCCTGCTACAACATTTTTGCCTGAATTTCTTTAGTTTCATTTATATCTAGGCTTAGAGTCGCTGCTTGCCTAGATTCCGTAATACAAAGTGGCATAAAATGCAACAGATTGAATCTGAAGAGGTCACTTACATCTGATATACAAAAACTTCAGTAAGTGAGAGTTTGAACTTCTGAATTCATTGTACTGAAGCAAGTACTTCTTGCTTCCAAAAGGTATCATAGTCTAGTTCTACCTGCTATTGGTCTGTATAAATACATTTGAGTGTTACGTGTTTTTAAATTTAAAAACTTCTGTTTGTGATTTTTGACTCATTGTATTTACTGTCAGGTTTTGACAGTAAGAGCATAAGACCAAAAACCCCACATTTGAACTTTATTTGTGCACTTGAATTGTCTTGATATTTTGTTTGCTAAACATAGCTTCTCATATTTCTGCTGGCAACACAGGCAGGCAGGAACACCAAAAATTTGACAAACTTGAAAGCATGCAAATTTAACATCAAACTATAGTAATGCTTATTAAAATGAGAGCAACAAATAGTGAATACAGCAGGATCTATTTTTTTAACTTAAAACGTATTTATGAAAAGTAATTAAGGAAGTCACTCAACTTTTATAATGATAAAAAGACAAAACTCTAATGCTACAATATCAGTCCTATCTTTCTGTCATTTAGTTCCACCATGTTCATCTCATGGGAATTTATCCATCATATAGTTTAGTCTGCAGATTTAGTTACTATGTCAATATTTTTCCTCTAACTGTAAATTAACCTGGTATAAACATTGAACTGGGATTGCTCGGTTTTTTGTTAGGCTTTCTTTTGGGGGGGAAGAGGAGGGAATGGGGGGAAATGTTGTTATAGTTCTTCACTTTTTTTTTTTTTTTTTTTTTTTTCCAGAACTACAAGAGCCTGATTTTCAATACTTTAAAGAAAGGCAACAATTAGAGTTGAGTAGTTACGGCACATAACTTCTGGATCATAACAACGCAGACTCCCGTGTGTGTGAATGCACACAACAGGTTTGTTTTTTTCTTTTTTTTTTTTTTTTTTTGAGATTTACCAGATTTATTTCTTAACAGAATTTCAGAATATCATGTCAGATCATGTATAGCTTGCAAGGCTGACTACTAATCTTAGAAGTTTTATAAGCAAGCAATCTACATACCTATCAAGAAGATACATCATTTGTCTGCATGAACATGCTGGATTTTCTAGACCTTACAGATTTGAAATGTGATGACCATTCAAAAATTGTATATGCAGGTTCTGTATACATCACTAGTTGATTGCCTCTGTAAGAGACATAAAGAAAACATAGTCTGGAAATGCTCCCACCCTTTATTGTGAAAATAAAGATCAAAAAGATTATTCAGACTCTTGGACTGAACAGAGAATTTTCCTGGTATAAGATTCACCATATTTACTTCTTTGTAGGACCAGGGTCATAGCAATTATGTCTTAGCTCTAGACATAAAACTGCAATACACAAAAAATTGGAGCAGTGTTATCACTTGGTATTTAAGTATTCTGACAGATATGTATTTCTATTTGTTTAGAAATGGAAATCATGCCAGAGAATCATAAAGCTTTGTCCAAACTTTCTGCATGGGAATTAGTGTATTAACACATATTTTCTGATGACTCTGAACCATCGAGAAGAGATTATGTCTTCCTTTTATTCATAGTTTCCACTAACGATATTCTCCAATGTTTTCTTATTCTAATTATAAAAATAAATTCAAGCACTCACACAGTATGCTATGGGTCATTTTTGCTTGATGAGCTTTGCAGTAACTTTTAATGTAAGAACCCCTACTACAGAAGAAGTATTAGGATTTATGGGAGATGTTCTGAATGTAAAAGTTATGAACTTGATTTAGTATAGCTTTTCCTTCAGCATTTTTGAATATACAGACGTTGATTGTTCCATCGTATTTGTCACATTATACTTCTTCTATTTCTAATTTGTCAGTATTTGCCCTCATTTTAGAATACAACACAAATACATATAATGCAGACTTATTTTAATAATCATTATAACTATTTGCTATACACATTAAAATGTCTCTCTGGTTTTCTTGGGAACTAGGCAGACACAATATTTGTAAACATTTTAGTGCTTGTGAAACTCACATTAAGCCCTTACTTGCATTTCATAAGGGCTTAAATATCTTTGAAATATGTCCTAAGGGCAAAAAAATTATCTTATCACTCTGAGATAACGTGGACACATTTTCTGACATACATTCATTCCTTATAGACTTACTACCATAACAATGACCCATTTTTTCTTATGATGGCAGTATAATATGTCAGTATAAGTAAACAAAATATTTTGTATTGAATGAAGATGATCTGTTTACATAAGACCAGTATCTCTTTGCAAGTGCTACTTGTACACCACAAATTTTGCAACTCAGTTATTTTACCCTCAGTTAAATTAGTCTTCCTGCTGATGTTTGCAAAAATAGTCAACAAATCTAAATATTTTGGGTCAAAATTAATTTCATAGTTGTAAAACATGGATCTCAGTCCTACAGTCAAATCTTTTTTCATGGCTTCTGACTACAGTGCAAAACATCAGGTCTTAGTCTTGGCTCCTTCACATATACACTCACAAAATCTGATCCCCAATTTCTAAAATCATACTTTGATTAATACACTCCCTGTCTACCTACCTGCTCACTTTTTGTTACTAGCCAATAATGTATGCTATCACACATTATGTACAGCTATGCCATGCACTATTCATAAGTTTGTTTAGTTCCTCTTCTAATATTATTTTCAGACTTGATAGAAAGTTTTCATGTCAGCCAAAAAAGAAGTGATTATCAGAAGCTCAGAGGAAAAGCCCGCTTATGAATCTTAGCTGCATGTTAGCTGAGGTGTTTTCAGTCATCTACTTTCAAAAGAAAAAAAAAGGCATTTGAGTTTCCACCTCCAGCCCATTGTTTATTTGGCAACTGCCAGAGCAAAGATCAGCCCACAGTGGAGCAAGTCAAACTGTATTTATTGCTAGGGTCTTATAAACTGAGTCATAATTGGAACTATGAACCTGCAGAGACCCTTGTTAGAGTTTAATGGACTGGCAAGGTCAGCACAGCTTTCATAGTGAAAATGAAAGTGCTGCATTGGAGTTTAATGAGCACAATGACATTTCTGCATGCCCCCAAAAATTCCTGAGAGCATCTGGAGCTGGTTTGACTTGTTACAACATCGATTTTTCTTTTTCTTTATCTCTCATGTTTTTTTCTTTCTGAGGGCAAGCTTATTTGTATATGCTTTAAGAGGAGGGGTACTCATTTAGGAGGAAAAGTGGGAGGCTTTTTCTTGAGAATTGCTTTTAAAACTAGCCTCAATATCTTCCTCTGGAGAAAACTTAAGTTTAATTCCACCTTTCAGTTCTCTGTACTCCTGATGGGGAAGTGAAAGGCAATAACCAGCATAATTGTTCAAGGTTTAGGGGGAATATTGTCAGCATGATCTTACAAAGAGAGTTGGATTACAGCTAGGAATTTGAAGTAAAGTACATCCCTTAATCAAGTGTCTGGAAATAATATCCAACATTTTCCTACCCATTAACAAAGACTAAGATTACCAACCTTGCTATAAATCCAGACAAAGCTACAAACAGGCGCATTGTTTATATAATAATAATTAAAAAAAATAGGAAGAAGCAGAAAAAAAGGATTTCTTGCCATCTACAGTAACTTTGATTCCTTGGAATGGCTGCTATCTTTATATCTCATTAAGCGATTCATTCAAAATCATTAGGGCTGGAGGGCTAATGAAGGCTTCTCTGAGTCTCACAGTGCCTATTAAAGCAGTTGGCAAATCCTTAATGTTGTGAAACTTCCAATTAATTTTTTAAGGTCAGCCTGACACAGTGCAATCAGGAGTTTGACTGCTACAAACAATTCCATAGAGAACAAGTTTTTAAGATATTACTCCAAATATTAGTCCTTTTGGGTAAAAAAAAAATAAAAAGAAAATCCATTCTTTGGTGCCACATTAGTAGAATCATAGAAACATAGAACACCAGGTTGGAATCATAGATTCATAGAACACCAGCTCAAGGATCAGCTGGTCCAAACATTCTTGGCAAAAGCACAGTATAGACAAGACGGCCCAGCACCCTGTCCAGCTGAGTCTTAAAAGTGTCCAGTGTTGGGGAATCTGCCACTTCCCTGGGGAGGTCAATCCAATGGCTGATTGTCCTCTTTTTGAAGCATTTTCGTCTTGTGTCCAATTGGAATCTCCCCTGGAGTAACACGTACCCATTACTCTTTGTCTTTTCCACATGACTCCTTGGAAAAAAGGAGTCTCCATCTGCTTTGTAGCCACCCTTTATATACTGCAATGTAGTGATAAGGTCTCACCTAACGCTCTTTTTTTCAAGGCCAGTTCTCTCAGTCTTTCCTCATATGGCAGGCTTCCCAGTCCTTTGACCATCTTGGTGGCCCTCCTCTGGACACTCTCTAGCCTCTTCACATCTTTTTTTGTATAGCAGGGATGAAAACTGAACACAGTATTCCAGGTGTGGCCTGACAAATCCTGAGTAGAGCGGCATAATAACTTCTTTATCTCTGCTAGTGATGCCCTTGTTAATGCAACTGAGCATCAGCTGGCTTTCTTTGCCACAGCAGCACACAGTTTGAGTTTGTCATCCACCAGGACCCCCACTTTCCACAGAGCTGCTCCTCAGCCAGGTAGATCCCAGCCTGTAATGCAATCCTGCATTACATTTTCCCAGGTGCAAGACCTTACACTTGGTTTTCCTGCAGAGTGGCTCTCCCTTCCAAAGTGTCCACTTCCCCACTCAGTTTGGTATCATCAGCAAACTTAATCAGGGTACACTCAATCCCATTATCCAGATCTCTTGTGAAGGTATTAAATTGTGTTGGGACCCATATCTATCCATTGGGAACCCCACTTCTGGTGAGTTGCCAGTTTGAAAAAGAGCTCTTTACCACCAGCCTCTGAGTGCAGCCTGTCATCCAGTCCCCCACCTCCGGCACAGACCACTTGTCCAGATCATAACGCACCCATTTCTCTAGCAGAAGGCTGTGAGAAAACATTGTGAAAGCCTTGGAGAAATACAGGTAAGCAACATCCACCGCTCACTCCAGATCAACCAAGCAGATTATTTTGTTCACAGGTGGTGATGAGGTTTGTCAAGAATGATTCACTCTTTGTGAGTTAGTGCTGGCTTTTTCCGTTCACGTATTTCATTTGACTTGTGATAGCCCCCAGGAGGATTCATTCCATAACTTTCCTGGAACTGAAGACTGCAGGGATTATAATTTTCTGAATCCTCCTTCAAGCCCTTCTTTTATATGGGAGCGACATTAGCCTTCTTCCAGTCTTCTGGACACCCCCTGATCTCCACGACTTCTCAAAGATTATGGATAGCAGCCTCTCAATGACATCAGACAGCTCTCTTAACACCCTTGGGTGGATAACATCAGGGCTCATCAATTTTTAGGGGTCAAGCTCCTGTAATAATTCTCATATCAACTCTTCCTTCACTGGCAGTGAGACTGTATTTGCATTAACCTGGGTTTTCATTCCCAAAGCCTGGGGCCCAATAGTGCTGGTAATGGTGAAGGTGAAGAAAGTGTTGACAACCTCTGCCTTTTCAGCATTTTTGATGACTAATTCACGTCTCCTGTTTAACAGTGGGCCAGTATTGTCCTTCTGTTTCTGCTTGTTGTCTGAAGAACCCTTTCTTGTAGTTTTCAATGTCTCTGGCCAATTTCAATTCCAGCTGAGCTTTTGCTTTTCCAACTGCATCTCTGCAGTTGCAAATGCAATGCCCTTGTAGTTCTCAATGGTTATTTGTCTGCGTTTCCATCTCTGGTATGCTTCTCTTTTGGTTTTGAGCAGACATAGAAGCTCACAGTCAAGCCAAGGAGGTCTCTTGCTCCACCTAATTCCCTTACATTTAAAGCGGATAAGCTGTTTTTGTGCTTCCAGGAGAGCATTCTTGAAAAACTCCCAGCACTTGCTAGCTCACTTATCCTCCATGGAAGCTTTCCACGGAATCCCTCCCAGCTGAGATCTGAGCAAGCTGAAGTTTGTTCTTCTAAAATCTAAAACCTTTTTCTTTGTACTAACCTTCAGCATGCCCGGTATGATCCCAAACTCCACAATATTGTGATCACTGCAGCCAAAGCTACCACTAACCGAGATACTACCAAGCAGGTTTTCCTGGTTTGTGAGTAGCAAGTCCAGCAGTGTCTCATTTCTGCTTGATACAGCTAGTATTTCTATGAGAAAGCAGTCGACGCATTCCAAGAATTTCGTGGATGATATGTGAGCTGCTGTATTGTTCTTCCAACAAATGTCTGTGTAGTTGAAGTCACCCATAAGAATCAAGTTTTGTACCGAAGGCTTGCTTGAGTGACCCAAATACTGCTTTGTTGGCCTTATCTTCTTGGTTTGGAGGTCGGAAGCAGAAGCATACTGTAAGATTCCCCTTGGAGATGTCCCCTCTGATCTTGACCCAGAAGCATTCAGTAGGGTTTCCACAATCACCATAGTTAACTTCTATGCATTTAAGGTTCTCCTTAACCTTAACGAGTGTGACTCCTCCTCATCTTCCTCCCTGCCTCTCTGTACGAAACAGCCTATAGCCATCCACCATGATCCTCCAGTCAAGTGAATTGTCCAGCCAAGATTCAGTTATTCCTAAGATCTCATAACTTTCTGACTGGACACAGAGCTCCAGTTCCTTCTGTTTGTTCCCCAGGCTGCGTGCATTGGTATAGACACACTTGAGGTGCTTAGTCTAGTAATATGTAATAGAATAGGAGCAAAAATATGTCAAGAATAATCAAACATATGAAGAGTTTCTCATGACTAGATAGGCGTATGTGGCAGTTCACAAGGCATGGCAAAACAGAAATGTCATCTTAAGAGGCAGGGAGAAAAGTTTAATCTTCTCCTCGTTGCTTCATCTTCCGTTATTCTACATATTGAGCCCCAAGGGGACTTTTCTCTTCTGGTACACTGACTTGACTGGACAAAGCTCCACTCGCCAGTATGTAAACATGCTGTTATTACTTACCATCCTAGTTCAATGTTTTCCATTCAGGATAAGGTATCTTACTGGACAGCTGCAATTATTAAAATACTTCATAGATAAGGGATTTTCCTTCAAAGGAAATAAAAAAAGTTGGGGAAACCTAAGGTAACAATACTTTTTAGCTAACTGCTGTTATTAAAAAGTTTAGTGCTTATTATTAATGGAAGGAAAAAAATTAAATTTTCCTCCAAATTAGTGCCCTTTTTTCCTAAAGAGGCCTCTGATTTCTCAAGAGACATGTTGTCAGAGACGCCCCAACAAAAGGCATGTGGCTTGTTGCAGCGATTAATGACAGGACTAGTCCATAATAGAATGTATTTATTTAATTTATTGAACACAGTTCTAGCCTGGAATGTTTTTTTTCTGAAACATCCATTCTTAAAAATACACTGGTGGCAGTGACCACTCCTACATGTTTCCTCCACATTAAAACAGGAAACAATTCCAGTACATTCTTTACTTTAAACACAAATCTTAAATCTCTAGATGACATCAAATTGGAAGAAGTCTTTGAATGTGACTATATACTATTACAGTATCAAGAGCAAAGACCTACAAGTTGGGGGCAAAACTGCTACACAAACACCCTGAAGCCACATATAAGTTCATATCCAGCATGCCAGTACGTCCCATACTAGGTTCACAGCAGAAGAGTCAGATACTGAGTATGAATTCCTGCCAGCCTCTAACACTCAGGTGGAAGAAATAACATAGCAACAAAAGGAAACATAACATAAGAACATAAGTTACACAAGGAAATAAATAACATAGAAAGAAAAAAAGTAAGAATTAACGTAAGAACATAAGGAAAAACTTCTTTCAGGTTGACAGAGCACTGGAACAGGCTGCCCAGAGAGGTTGTGGAATCTCCTTCTCTGGAGAGATTCAAAACCCGCCTGTCCAGCGTGCTCTAGGTGAACCTGCTTTGGCAAGGGGGTTGGACTACATGATCTTCGAAGGCCAACACCTACAATTCTGTGATTCCGTGAAATAACATACAAGCCTAGTGCATGTGAACATGTGAATGCACTGCCCGTTACAGTGGCCAGTGTAGAAACCATATGGGTAGTAGCTGCTAGAGACTTTTTCCAGTTGGGGAGGTACTCGTATCTATTTTCACAGCCACATGGCCAGCTTCTGACAGACAATCTGGAAGTCCGTTGCTTATACATCCTTGACACATTTAATCAGGGTGAAACACCATGTTGCTGGTCTCAAAGTCTTTGTATAAACTTGTATAAACAAGTTAAAAAGTCATGGACAATGAAGTGTTACTTGTTTTTTTAATTTGGGTTACAGCTGAGACAAACTGAAGAAATGCAGGCAGAATTGATTAATACTGTATCACTCTAACTGTAATGGAGATCTTCTTGTGAAACCTTATTTTAAGTTCTTTTTCCATAGCAGTAACTAAGGTAGTGCATAAAAATATAATGACTATGCAGTAGTGGTGCAGTTCAGGGAATAAACTACAAAATATGCATTGCCTTAGTTAATGTATACTCTTCTGACTATTTCTCTAGCAGCACTTAGTAATTCAAAGTGATTAAATTAAATTGTTTTTATATCTTTGTAATAAAGATAAAGTGTACAGCCCAGTTCTCTCAGTATAGGTTGGGATTTCATTACTTAGCTTGATTTTCGCTTATAATTGGCCTTTTTGGTTCTCAATGAGCTGTGAATAAAATCTGAGATGTTTCAGACTATGTTAAGGAGGATGCACTTACGAGTGAAATGCATTCAATTTTATGAGAAAATGATGAAGATTATGATTTCACTGTATTTGAAGTGCAAAATAAAGAGCCTTACATGAATAATCAGGATTCCTCGGTGTTCTATGTTAATAAGTATTGGCAGCTTCTAGCCTTATTATTACAATTCATCAGACTATAATTTTTGTCTCTTTTTTTCTTTTTTTTTTTTTTTAAGATAGAGCTCTGGGACATTAACTAAGCTTTTCATGCAGATGACTGGATGTAAAGCATCAACATCTGAGCTCAAGAGCTTTACTTTATCATGCGGACATGTAGGAATGGGCAGGGAGTATGAAGAGATAGAGTGAGAATTTTTTTTTGTCTCATTATGCTTTTCATGTACATGGTAATTGCTGTACTCAGATCACAGTATATTTTAATATGCAATTTACGATACAGAATTTTGGTCTTTTTTATATTTGTAATCCAATTTTTAGATTTTATCTTCTAGATAGCTTCATATTAGAAGAATGGTTTGTCTTTTCAGCTTTTTAACATTCTCTTGTGGTATACATTACATATTCTTGTTATATTTGGTGGCTTCATTAAGCTGGGCTCTGTAAAAATAAAATACAGTTCTAAACCTCTGACCAGAAGACTTCAGCATAAAAGGTAAGATGGTTAAGGTAAATGAAGAAATAGACTAGCGTGGAAGGGAACAATAGGATTTTTAATATACTCTAGCTGTAAGTATAATTTGTGACAGCATTTACTTGTGCAAGTAGGCTTTCTTTGGGCGATGACAACAGGATTATTTGTGTGAGCATGAGTTGTTTACATAAATAAGGCTTATATGAATGGACTCATATTCTGTAAATTACACAAAAGTATTTTAAGGTATGTCCATAGGATCCATAAAATCACCTTTCACCTCTGGAGACCTTTACTAAGAGCTGGATGATATCACTCTATGTAGCACTGTTGCATGTTGTTTAGACTTTCTTTATCTTTACTGGTCATTTATCCATATCTGAAAATCACCACATAATATATAAATTGGCACAATTGTCTCTGTGCACACACGGGAGGCCTTAATAACAGCTGGCGTTGCCTTGGCAAACTTGCGTGGAAAAGCTTCTGTGAGCACTAAAGTTCACTGAGTTTGAAAATGTATATGTTTATATCCCCCAAATTGCCATTTAAGAAAGACTATTCAGACAGTGCAAGTCAAAAGTGGACTCATATAACATGGGTAATGAAGTGTACCCTTCTCGCTTTCACTGACGTAAATTGGAAAAGGCTTGTTTTAATATAGTCTCTTCTCTCCTCCTGGAAATTTTATTCCAAAAAGAAGCAATCTAGGTCAGCCTCCTACTGGTGTACCAATTAACAGGATATGTCCATTATATTTATTATCCCTCTGCAAGGTGTCAGACTTCAACTTAAGAACTAGCAAAAACAGTATGACCTCAATTTACAGAAAATTGTGGAGTGTGAATGTTCTTTACTTTTTCCAGTAACTTGCTCCTCACTTTCCTGTACAACGTATTTAAGTAATGCTGAATTTAAAATGTCCAGATTTTGCCATTTCCAGTACAGTTTGATGGCCCCATTTTGCATTTTCAGTGACTCTCACAGTAGATTAATGTTCTAATAAGTACTGGAGGTCTTTGTAGTTAGGAAGCTGTCATATAGAACACTCCAATAGAAATCTGATTTGCCACTGTTTCCTTTTTTTTTTTTGCCCTTACTCTAAATGATAGAAATCACAGCACTGAATGATGCCCTTCTTTCTCGTGTATGTTTTATAAAGAAATAACACCTCCTCGATCACTATGATACACAAAGTAGTAAATGGAAATACCTTCACAAAGCACACTTAAAGGGTATGATTGGAAAGAAAAAGGAATCATTGGTGATCTTGATGTTAATGGGGGTAATATGAATGTCTTGGTTGAAAAATAAACTACATAGAGTTGAAAACATACCAGATGAGCTGAGAGCTTCCATAGTACCCAGGTATACTCCAGTGTCACTTTTTCCTGAAGCGTAGTGAGAAGGATACATATAATTAAACATACATATTACTTGGGAAACATACCAGAGCCCATGAAAGTTGGCATTATTCTGTCCTCATAGAAGGCCATATTAATGTAAAAGAAAGATGAACGCAGCATAATCAGTGCTCTGGATTAGGTCTTTAACCTCCATTCATTTCTCTTATGAGCAGGATGACATACTATCTTGTCTGAAAGGGCTGAGGGAAGGATAAATTTGTAAATCTCTGGGAATTGCCTATATTAGATACTCATGGGTCCCAAATTAGTAATTTCTTATAAATATCAGAGCAAATACCAGGCAGTAAGAAAAATGGTTTAAAAAAACCCCACCAAACCACTTCAAGGCAATTCTACATTGTACCTAGAGTAACTTTGTTTCATAATTTTCTGAAGAAAAATAACCTCAGAGTTTACCAGAAGAAAATAACAATATTTTTCTTTTAATAATCACTTGAGTAAAGGCTTGATTGCTCCCGGAGGGACCAGAACTTGCTAAACAAAGAATAATATTTTGGGCATCCACAAAAAAAAATATTGAACAACCCTGTAACCTTCTTATTACAGATATAAAACACCTATAAGGTATTGAAAACTTGGTATATTTCACAGTTCTGTAGGCCTTCCACCCAAATGAGTTTTTTACATTCTGTTGAAGCAAATAAGACTATCAGGCTAAGACTGCTACTGCTATGTAATGAAGACCTTGCCTATACTGTTCATTCTAATTCTGAGAGTGACCAGAGGCTAGCATAAACAGAAAAAAACCCTACCAATATACATAAATACTGATACTGAAACATTAAAATCTGTCCATACTGATACTAAAACACCAAAAGGGGTGAGTCATCCACACTGTGATGTAACTTTCACAAGGCAAAAATCACCCCAATGTTACCATTTTGAACAATTCAGCCCTGTTCAGCATTACTGTAATAACCAGTAGAGCATCAGCTGGTGCCACACATCAGGTCTTCCATTTCTTCAGCTTTACTGTCAGCAGGAATTCCCTTTACCTTTACAACATGAACTTTACATACATTTAAGCAAGTACTGGAAATACCAGTACACCCATGACCCTACTTCACCTCCCATGCCTTAACACCATTTTTAGGCTACATCATTTACATAATTTTTAAGTAAAGAGTTAATTCACTAAGTAAACACCAGTTGAACACTTAGCTAGGTTTCACTGTTGAGCTGGAAGAGCCTGGGAGGAACCGTGGGAGGCACAGGCTGTATTTCTCCTGAAGTTCCAGAAAGTTGTGGCAGTTCCTACACCTTTCAAAGAGCTACTAATCTTCCACCTCTCTTCCAGTAACCAAACAGAAATTGAAATTCCTTTCTTTTTGCCTTCTCAGGGCCCATTTCAAGCTATTAATAGAGCTATTTAAAGAGAAGATATGTTTTCTGGCAGTATATATGCAGAAGTGTGGGTGCAAACACTGTGTGTGCAGACTCACTGTGGCCTCCATAGCTTATTCTTTTTACGGTTAGGAGTTGATTTCTAATTTGTGCCTGTTTTCCCCCAATCATTTGAAGAGTTTGCCTGCAGTTTGTTTGAAAAACACATTAATTGTAAGGGCTGTTTTCAGCAATGCATGTCGTTTAGAATTTCCCAGGCTGATGGGTCATCACTGCAAGACGTCATGCCTAGTTACTTCTGTCTGATACTATTACGTGACATGGCTGATGATATCGCATCAGCCCAACAAAATTGAAAAACAAATGGGTTACTGAGCACTGCAGGCAACTGCTTGGAACAAACAAATCTCTGTTCAACCTCTACCTGTTCAGAGGAACTAAACACCTGCTAGGGTGTTTTAAGTAGTGGGCAGGTTTTTTTCTAGGAGCTGCGAGTAGCAGGAACTGTCATGTATGACAGGCTTACGTTAACTCTAGGTAGAAAAGCTGTAAGGAGGAAATTTATTTATGCAAAATGAAACTCACTGAAAATACTTACATGTTGTTTTACGCATAGCAGTCACCTGTCACTTCAGGAGCTGTGAAGTGTACCATTAGAAGAATCTGTTGTTAAGATTTTTTTTATTTGCTTTAGTGCTGCATATACGGCTAGCTGAAGATTATGTGCTGAAACTACTTTTAAAATAATTTTACTAAATTAAATTCTCCTAAAAATGTATCTGCTTTTATTCCACAACAAAAAAGAAAAAAATACCATGAAATAGTCAGTGAAAAGCTGAAAACAGAAACTATTTGGGTTTCAGCCAGAAACTAAAAACATTTTGGACAAAACCGTCCCGTACCTTCCCATACTTTTTATTAATACATGCCCCAGGGTGTAATACTTTCCATGAGATGGAAAAGCAACACCAAATCAATCTTCCAACAAGCCCTAGCTAAGTGTCACCTACCATCTAGAGAACATAACCCAGAAACAAAGGGCAAATATGGGCCAAGTCATATCCTCCATTCTCAGAGAAGGCAGCTAAATGCACCAAGATCTGCGAGAACTGGGAAACAGTTCCACAAGAACTAGCAATCCAACTCCAAAATACATTGCAGTAATAAAAGCCCTGTAATTACTTGTCAAGCCAGAGAGAGCACTTCCAAAACCAGGGCACAGAGATCCAACAGAAGTATGATTCTTGAATGATTAGGGCAAAGTATGAAGTATTCTCAGGGCAAAGATTTCCAGTTGAAAACTACCATGGTTTCTCATGAGCCATCACTCGTAAAGACTATGGAAAAGGAAGAATTTGCCCCTTTGGTTATGTATCAGGAATATATTAATGATTCGATGGGGAATACTTTCTGAATTACTGAATTAGTGTTTTCCTTTTAATCTTGAACAGTCAAAGAGAATAGGGTACTGAGTGAATAAATTAATTGACTGTCATATAAATTATGTTAGTTCCCCTGAAAAACTCATTCCTTCTTTTCTAATGGTGACAAACAACTAATAGTAAAACATATCAGGAGACTATGTTTATGGTGGTAAATGGTAGCTAGAATGAACTGACATTGAATGGGAAAGTGAGACTGCGTACCAAGAAAGTTTTACCAGTAGACTCTGAAACACTAGAGTGAAGAGAGCCAAAATTCAAATATGTCACTGTCAGTGTTACTTTACTATAAGAGATATATATAGGAAACCATAAAAGCAAGGGAGCAAAACATCTGTGACAAAGAAGAAAGAATTAAAAAATCTTTCATTACTTTTGCAATTTAGAGTATCATTTTAATGTCTTTCAGAATGGTTCTAGCCACCTTACATAAAATGTAGCAGAATAAATTGAACACTGAAAAGACAACTGCAGGCTGCATGTATTATTTGGGTACAACCTGGAGAAAACCTTCGGAAAATGTTTTTTCAACCAACAGGGTTGAAAAACACAGAGTACCTCTGAGATCAGGTCAGCAGGAAAAGCCAGAGAGATAAATACGTGAACAATGCTCCTCTTGCAATAACAGCAAAGCTCAGTCTCCCCAAACCTGACATCTTTCAGCTTAAGAAAAGAAAGAAAGATGCAGGGAACCAGAATCACAGTGAACTATGTAGCACACTTCTCACTTAATGTTAACAAAGCAGCAGTGTTGAAACTCCCTTGTAGGCTTTTTCTTCTAATAGATCTGTCTTTTGACTGACAGTAAATTCGATCAATGTATATGAACTTTTGAATAATACTGGGTACAGAGTACAGTGTACAGAGATTTATAGTAATTGAAAAGCATGACAGATGCAGTGTAAATAATATCTAATATAGGATGGGTGTGCATTTACTCAGGATGCATATCATAGTGAAAGACACTAAGAACCAGGTTTTTGTTTTCAGCATCATGTATGTAAATGAAATATGTTCAGATAGAGTTAAATATTAGCTAATGGAGGATTCTTGAACAGTGTTAATTGATTTTTTTTAAAATTAATAATCTGTTTTCTAATGAAAAAATAAAATGTGTGCCTGTGAAAGAGAAAGGGATTAAAACAAAAGCACTTTAATCAAGAAGTTCAGCTTATGTTTCATTTTATGAAAAAATAAATTCTGAAATAAAAATATTTTATCCAAAAACTGTCTCCAAGTTGGTTTGTGCTACCTGGAGGGAAGCCTCAGAGTCACTCTTTGTCAGAAGCTCTGCCCTCCAGTGGGAATGTGTTTCTCAGTTTGTGCTGCTGTCACTGCATGCCCCTGCACCCAGCCTACCTAGACCATAATGGTAAAGAAGAGAAGGAAAGAACTAGACTACAGCTCCCACTGAGGTGCCACTGCTGAAATGTTTCAGGTTTGGCCAAAGATTTCTTACGTTTGTCCAAAAAGTTTCAGCTTTAGATTTTTGTATGGGATTTGGGCTTTTTTTTCCTGGGAAGAAAAAAACCCCTAATTTTCTGATAATTGCTTTTCTATTCTCAGTAAACCAGTGATGAGGCTTCATGTATTAAGGGATTTGGAGATGTGCTTGGTACCTTAACATTTCCTATAGGGTTAGGTAGATTCTCACAGCTTCTGATGGCAAGAAAGGAGACTTTTCAAGGGGCTACAAATCTGTGACTGTTGATAATTTGGAGACAACTGTTCTGGCAAGTATGCTGAATTCACTTCACAGTGTCTACATAAAGTCATCACAAATTTTAACAGCTTTAAATTTACTAACAAAGGTTGAGAAAAGCTAAAGGAAAAAATGAATTTCTCTAAAAAGCAAGGTCTAATAAATAAAAGTTGGTAAGTATGATTTTCTGGTGGACAGAAAAAAGTTAAACAGTGAAGAATTACCAAGGCTGTTGATTCGAGTAGCTCATACCTAGTTTTCTACTGTTTACTTCCTTGTATTTCCAGGGAACAAAAGTTGTTAAAATAGAAAAAATGAGGATGGAAATATTATCCAAAGATGACTCCTTTTTTAATATATATTTTATATTGGAAAATAAACCATGAAATTCCAGGAAAAAAATTAAAAGTAGGTTATTTGGTACCTTATGAAAGTGTTGACAAGAGAATGAATACAGCAGTTAATGTTATTTTTCATAAAAATACATAAGTAGAGGATGGCAGAAGAGATGGGCCTCCAAGAAGGTCATCATCTGTTAATACACTGTTTTTAGACCAGTGAAGCTGAAAGATACTGAAGTCTATATCAACATTAGAGTACATGGATTCATCAGATTGTAACAACTACTCAGCAGTATGAAAGTCTGGGGCATTGCCTAGGATACAATGATGTTGTAATGTAGCACCTGGAAACCAGTGCACTTCAAATCAGATGAAAAACAAAATTCATTCAGAAGTTTCAAAGTCAGAAAATATCACAGTAGTACTGCTGCAATCTACATGGGAGGTTTATAGTAGCAAGAAGTTGATAGAAGAATAAAAAACTAGCACAGTAGGCATCCAAGTTACAGTATACTGAGCTTTTCTTCCAAAACATTTTATGTTTTAGTTTCCTAAATATTCCACTTGGTTCCAATATGCAGAAATCTTCTAATAACTGATGCCAGGTTTTCATACTTAGCATATATTGGCTTTCTGTCATCTGAACATTACTGTATTCATATTTAGCCTTAATACTTGCTTAACTACTGCTTTACCATAACATTTTTTTCCACACCATTGTTCTGTCAGTATTCATTACGATCCAATTTACCAAGTTTTAATCTTAGATAGAAGTCTCAATGTAAATATTCTTTATAACTGGGAGGGGGAGAGGAGGCGGGGGGCAGGGGGGATATGGAGGGTTTTAATATTAAGACACTCTCAACTGCAACTTAGATTTGAAATCTTAGCACCATTAAAGAAGTTAAATAAGCACAACTATAATTCCTTCCAGATTCATTGATCATTTTCTTTCCATGCATATAGAAACACACCTTCAGTGGAGGTGTGATACAAGCCCATGTTGTAGTAATGAGACTAAGAAACTCTACTTCTCTTCGAGACAACGGCAAAAGAGCTCTGAGAATTGAAATACAGTGCTTGTTCTATACTCTGTACAAGAAAAAAACCACTTAGAGCCCACACAGTACAGAGGACATTGTAGTTTACAATTTTTTCTTGTCTTATTATAGGAGGCAATAGCATAGTGTGTGTGCATCGTAGTTTAACAAAAAACCTACCATTCAATGCTTACCTTTTATTTGGAGATGACATATAATTGCATTATTTTAACATACTTTACCTGTTAATTGTTATTTAGTAAAAGGGATTCCACACTCTGACTAGGTGATGCAAAATGAGACCACTGCAATAACTCATAGTGGACTTTATTTTTTTTTGAGTGGGGTGTTAGTAGAAAAATCACTACCGAAAAAGACTGTAGGTCATACAAGCTTAAGTGAATCTAACATGACCTAATAAATAGACTACAGGGCAGGTATTCTAGTCTTGGCTCTGTGTCTGACCTGCTGAGGGACCTTCTGCATCTCTCAGTTTATCCAGCTGGAAAATAGAATAATGATGCTGAATTCTTTGTAAAAGATGTGAACAGCTGTTGATGATGATGCAAGGTACTGTTACTATTACTTGAATGTGTACTTTTTAATTTCATAACCCTTGCATCCCTGTCATTGTAATTCCAAAACAAATACTGTAATTTTATATATGAAAGCCTTGTTATGAACATACGTATTATGAAGATGTTATGACACACCTTCACAGACCCACTCTCTTCTCCCCTCCTATCCTGTACATAAGCAGCAAGGAATCAGGTAGTATATTGATCTTATGGCATAAAATATATCAGCACAGACTTTTTGTTAAACTTGTCTTATCTAACAGACCCTTGCGAGACAAAATTATGTTTCTCAAGGTGACAGCAAGCCATTACACTGCATACATCTAAGTAGGAAGACACAGCAGCACTGTTCCCTGCAAAAAAGAGGGAAAATGTAGAACTGAGGGGTGCAATTCTTTTCCATTTGTTCTTGGAGAAAAGCAATAATGAATACAAGATAATGCTTCCTCCAAAGGATGATACTTCCTCAAATGTTTCTACCAACCATCTACTCTAGCTTTCAAGATGATGGGCAAAATCTAGGCAACTTACCTGACAACTTCCTCTGATCTTGTCTTTCACTCTTCACAACCCTTATTTGCCTGAGTATCTGCAGAGTGGTTCTCATTCCAATTTATGGTTGAATAAGAGCTAAAGAAAATGCATAATCCCCTGTGATAGTAAAACTTCTCTTCCCTTTAATTTACTTCACAATTTAATGGCATCAGAGGTTAAACAGTAGAGTCTTTCTTTCATACTTTTATTTCCATAAAGAATTTACCATAATTCTTGATACTATTAAGTAAGGTAACACAATAAAAGCCCAAACTGAAACTGTCTAGGGACTTTTTCCTTGATACTTAACCAGGAAAATGTTCACAGAAATCCCATCCTGACAACCATTTCTGGAAAAAGGATCCAGCTCAAAGTCAGTAAGAATTAATATTATGTAACAGTACCATTGCTGTGACTCCTTGTTGGAATAAAACATAAGAAAATCACTAGTGCAGTTCACACTGAGATGAATTGTTGAAGCGATTTTCTTGGGGACTGAGGACTGCGTTTCCAATACTTTAAAAAGAACAACTGACACTGATACGTGCTCTGTCTGCTGGAACTTGTCACTTGCATTAAGTAAATAAGTTGAAGGCAAAATAATTGTGTCCTGATCAACCTTTATGTTCAAAGAACTGTAAAAGAAATCACAAAGGTATATAAAGCAAATGTAAGGTGTCGCCTATGAGAATACTTGTCTAATCAGCTTAAATTGCTGCTATATTCATACTGTACAGCAGCACTGGAAATAGTAAATATCACTCTATGTTTTTCGTGTTCATCTTTACTACTATCTGGCATGGTTTGGGTTTTATTAATTATGAAGTAAGGAACAATTTATTTTAAGATTAGCGATCAGTTCACACTTGGCTACCTCAGCTACTTTTTTTACAGGAATTTAATATACTTTGTGACAATCTGCAGGGCTATGAGTGCCACATTACTCTGACAGGTCCTATCAGATGTAATGTTTTAGACTTAGACAGTTCAGAGGCAGGTATTGCACTGTCATTTTATTGACAACTAAAGGGGAACTAGAGCCATAGCAATGCTGTTTTTGTCTACAAACCCAATTTTCCAAAGTTTTATTATGATCCTCTATATAAATTAGCATTAATTCTTATATAAAACAACTTATACTGGAGATTACTGCTGGGTTTCAAGTCTGCCCACAGAGCATTACAAATCGTAATCTAGGGCAGTCCACATTAGGAAGTTCAACTGGGCGTAGGAGTTAGTAGTCTCTATTTCATATACATGCAATAATCAAAGGTCTTACCGGAACACTGTTTAGTCATTACAGAGACTGTATTTGATTTTTATACTACAAGTAGTACTACATACTATTTGATGTTCATACTACAAGTTTTCAGCAGAAATGTCATGTAAGAAGGGAATCAATCAATTGGTGTATGTTACTAGATTCCATATTTGTCAATCCCAGTTGTTTTCTAGTTAAACATGTGGCAACTATGAATTCTGGTAGATCGCAGGTAGTTACTGGTTGGAAGACATTGTCTCAGGAGTCACTAATGTTAACCATTTGGAGTAAAAGGTGAATGGTAAAATAAAATTGTAACATTGGCTTGACAGGGAAGAAGAATTAAACGATGCAATGAAATTAATAGCTAAGCTAGTCAAATTATTCATTACAAAAGATTATTGCAGCAAATAACAAAAACCAAGTCATTAGTTAAATAAAGCTGCCCTTATAATCACCAACGGATGCTAGCATCTAATAATAATGTTAGTCACCTACAACAAACAAAAAGCCATTACTAAAATGTTATTTAACACTATCCATCCACAACAGGCTGACTGCTTCTCAGAATCAACAATTCTACTGAATAATTTTCCGTATTTCCCTTGAACCGTAGATTGGTTCAAACTATGACGATCTTGTAAGCACTAGTGCAAAGTTGCTAGTCCAAATACAATTGAATATTAAGCAAAGCTGTGCACATGATCAAATTAATAGATAATTCAGATCAAGAATGAGTGATGAGAGAATTGTTTAAGCTTCTGTCTCCCAGTAACAATAGTATCTTGCTAGAAAATGCTGTTCAGGTGAGAATATAAGTGGCTAAAACCAGCTGTGTTGGTGAAATTTTCTTCTGAATACTCCTTCATGTATTACAAAAATATACAATGATGTTTCAGTTCATCAAAGGTAGTGCTAAAAATACTGGAAGTTTCAAAACTGTACTGTATAGTATTCTCCTCTTGGCACCTGATGTGCTAGGTGATTTTCCAATGTATCACCTGAGAAAGTCATGCTTACTCTTTCAAATCTTCTAGACAGCTTATCACTGCCAGTTGCTGGAAATTTTCCCTGGACCAATCTCTTTTTTTACCCATTTTATGATGGAAATTGTTATTTGATGTGGATGTCAGTCTTGATTCATCTGTAGAATCTATGCACAGAAATAAGTATTTATTCTCAAGTTTTAGCTGGACCTGCACAGAATGAGTGTGGGATCTGGATAAAAATGACCATCACCATCTTATCAGGCTAGAACTTCACTCTTAAGAGATGGTAGAAGCTTTTAACTATTAGCTTTTGCCATCACACGCTCCACAAATATTTTTCTAGCACAAGTGTAATTTTATACTGCATTTAAGAAAAGGACTGATAAAATACTAAAAGGCTTTTCTTTGTGCACTGGTACTGTACTTGGGAGCATACAACTATACCCCAATTCTTACTGTGGGGTTTATGAAGTAGATTCAGTCTGAGATTTTAACTAGAAAGAAAAATGTGTTCCAATTTAAGCAGTATGCACATCTGAGAACAAAAAAATGGTGTATTTTAGTCTGTAAAAGTTATGCTTTGTAGTTTTCCAGCTTGATATATCTGATGATTTATCTCATTATATTCCAGTTTGATTATTCTGTTGTTTACAAAAGAAAGAGTAATTTTGTGTTTAGCTTAATATAGGTTTTTTGCAGGACATTTAGAGATATGTTGGGGGTTTTTTTATCTCTCTCAAAAAAAAAAAAAACTTCTGTGAAAGTATTTGTTTGTTCTTCAGATGAAGAACTACCTATGAATAATTGTGAAAGCATACTGGATCACATGTCCTAACTCTTTTTGTTCTTTAAAAAAGAATGTATATATTGAGAAATATGAGAGAGGGAAAAAGGAGTCCTACATAGAATACACAAAATCTCATTTTCAGTTTGTGAAACACTGCTGCATAGAAAACAGAAAAAGCTACTTCAAATTAAATTCAACAACTGACAGTCTTTTGATACTCAAGTAACAAATCTGACTCAGGCTGACTGAAAATTTTCCCTCTTTCGTGGTTGTTCAGTGTGGAAAAATTGAGGGTGTTAAGTGAGCTTTTGGTCCCAGTGATCTTTTTCTAGTGGACAAGCACTTGGTGGCTCTGAAGTGCTTTCACCATCCAAAAGGAATCCAAAAGGAATTCCTTTTAATTTGACATGTTCCATTGTAGTAGACAATGGGAAAAGCCAATGACAGCCACAAAGTTATACAACAAGAATACTGGTTCAGAATATGTTATATCTGCTTCACCAATGTTTCATACACTCAAATAGAACATGCCTCCCAAAATTTAGTCTTTTCACTATCAAGGAGCAATAGTATGAACGGAGGTTAGAGCTCCTTCACATAGCCATCTACACCTAGTCATATTTTCATAATTGAGCCAATATTTGGAAAAAAGTCTGTAAATTACCGAGCAGTAAAATTACTTTTCCAGAGTGTCCCTTTTGTTGTCTGTTCTTGTCTCAGTCTGAGAAGCAGTCGTGCCTATGACAAGAGTTTTTCTGTATGTTCACTAACATGATGAAAATTAAAGTCTTCAGTTCATAATTTAACTAAAATTATCTTTTTTTAGGATCTTGTTTCCATATATGTTTGTATGACTGACTGCATTTCTTTACTTCCTGGTCCACTCATGTGCTAGAAATGCATATATGCTGGTAATCATCAGAAGAGATGTGTACTGTTTGAGAAGATAGTCAGTCACCCAAGATGCTACAGGGAAAAAAACCTCAATGCATAGAAATAGGTCTTACACAGACAACAACATCAGTAGACAAGGTTTCAGGGACATCACTGAGAATCAGTTCTTCCATGTGGTCTACCTACTGCCTGGGTGAACCTTCCCAAGAAAAATATAGAGCCTTACACAGAGTTAACGTTACTCCATTCCAAAGATAAAAGACGACAGCTGCAATTTATGACTACAAAAAAAGAACAAGTTACATGGATTTGTTTAGCTCAGTGACTTTGATTGCCTTAAACTGTCATGAAACCACATTACAAGACTTGGTGTACTAAAATTATTTTTGTATGTCAGGAAAATAGTGGATAATGCAATGTATTATTTAGATTTTCAAAAAGCCTTTACAAGGAACTGTTATAGATGGTAGGAGACTTGAGGTGAGAAACAAAGCACTGCTATGGATCAGCAAGTCGCTAGCAACTAACAAGCAGACAGTAGCAACAACTAAGCAGTTTTCAGCTTCAGAAAAAGTTAACAGTAGTCTGATCCAGGGTACCTAAACAGGCACAATTATAAGCTTTGTTTATGTTAAACAAGTTTGTTAAAACAGAGATACTAACTGAGACCTGGCAAAACTTGCAGATGACTGCAGACTATACTTTTAAGCAGGACTCTTTCCTAGGCCAAAGAGGTCTGAATTTCTTCTGCTTCTGCATTTTTTTAAAGATGAAGTACACAGTGTTCAGAGTAGTATTAATCAATATTCACAGACTTTTTAGGCCAGAAGAAACCAACGTGGCCCTACTGAAGTCAGTGGGAGTTTTGACACTGTATTTAAGAGGAACAGAACTGTTGCTTAATTTTATGCCTTCTGTTTGAAGGTTATCACACTGCACACTGGAGGCACTTTAACTTTGTGGATTTTGCTGAGGCAGCTCATATGTAGAAAACATAAATATATTTTCCTTCTTTTTTTTTAGAATTTTGGGGTTTGAGAAGTTTAAGCGTAAATAGAGAACAGATCGAATTTCATTAACGAAGTTATGTTTCTCTATCATCACAAAGATGCCTTCATTTCTTATTACCTCACATATTTACTAGAAAGGTTTGTGATCTGCTGTGAAAGCTGACTCTAGTAAATCACACAGTAAGACTATCTACTATAGGAAAAAATTAGATCAAGCACTCACAACAAATTGCTGAATTTTTTTTTGATTGCTTATATGGTATATCGCCACAGTCAAATGAGGTATGCGAAACCAAATCAGCATATCAATCTCAGTCGCTACAAAACTGTGAAATATGTTTCATCATTTTTTCACTGCACAGTAGATAAGCAAAGATCCACTGTAAGAGTGAGCCAATATCTGCTGTATCACAACAAACTAGAATGGTGAAAAGCTATTAATCAAGGAAATAAAAGATAGAACAGAACCAGAAAATAGAGCTGAATTTCTAAATTTGCAGCACAAAGTCACATAGAGTAGCACAGTCATTTTGTTCTGGGGTCTTGTTCTGGGGGAGAAAGGGAGAAGAGCAAAAGCACAATAGTTTTGGGTTTTTTCATAGTGGTATCATGGCCCCGATTAATAGGCTTGCAGTAACATATACATTCTACTTGGATTGATAAAATTCCTTAAGTCTAAATATTCCTGAAAGTACCTTCAATGCATAACAAAAATAAAACTGGGTTTCAGATTTCTCCCCAGATAAGCAGTAATTTGAGTTTCTCAG
Organism: Calidris pugnax; assembly: GCF_001431845.1. NCBI lineage: Eukaryota > Metazoa > Chordata > Aves > Charadriiformes > Scolopacidae > Calidris > Calidris pugnax. The sequence continues at coordinate 4,047,110 of NW_015090926.1, forward strand.
GTCCTGATTGCCTAGAGATAGATCAACAGATTTCATCTGTTTTCTTGATGGCAAACATTTTGGTAGCTCAGGTGTCAGGCCACGTCAAAAAACTCATTCCCAAGATGATATGTCCACTTGATGTAGCTGCAGCACTATTGTGATGTAACACATACAAAAGTGACCCATATGTAGGTCACTTCTATGAGCTGCTTCATGAACAGCTGCAGCATGAGTCCTTTCCACTGGATGCAGTCCTTCAGGAATGGACTGCTCCAGCATGGGTTCCCCATGGGGTCACAAATCCTGCCAGCAAACCTCCTCCAGCATGGGTTTCTCTATCCATGGGTCCACAGGTCCTCACAGGACCCCACTGCAGGATGGGCTCTCCATGCTGGTCAAACCTCTTTCAGGGCATCCACCTGCTCTGGCATGGGGTCCTCCATGGGTTGCAGATTAGATATCGGCTCTACAGTGGACCTCCGTGGGCTACTGGGGGACAGCCTGTTTCACCATGGTCTTCACCACGGGCTGCAGAGGAATCTCTTTTCTGATGCACGGACCACCTTCTCCCTCTCCTTCTTCACTGACCTTGGTGTCTGCACAGTTGTTTCTCTCACATTTTCTCACACCTTTCTATCAGTTGTTTTTGCACAGCAGTTTTTCCCCCTTCTTAACTATGTTATTACAGAGGCACTACCACCGTTGCTGATTGACTCAGCCAGCAGCTGGTCCATTTTGGAGCCAGTTGGGGGAATGTAGGGGAAGCTTCTAGCATCTGGTTGGGCATTGGAATAGGCTGTCTGGGGAGGTGGTTGAGTCACCATCCCTGGATGTGTTTAAGGGATGTTTAGATGCAGTACTGAGGGATATATGGTGTAGGGGAGGACTTTGTAGAGTAGGGTAGATGGTTGGACTCGATGATCCCAAGGATCTCTTCCAACCTGAATGATTCTATGATTCTTTTGGCAGACTCCATTCCTGAAGCCTCCTTGCTACCAAAACGTTGCCACACAAACACGATGTCTTTGACAAATGCACTCTCTTCCTGCTTATATGCATCAAGAATGTTTCTGCAAAGATCATTTTCCGAGCATCCCACCTGGTTCATGGCACACTTCTGTTTCAGTGTCCTGGGTCTGGCAGAGATAGTGTTAATTCTCCCCAGGACCTAGCAGGGACACAGGTATCCCATCCCCTGGATGGAGCTCCTGGGGAAGGGGAGGGACAGGAAAGGAAGTGGGAGGGGAGGAGGAAGTCCCCCTGAGGAAGCAGGGCAGTCGTGGTTGTCCCGTGTGCCGTTGGCAAGTGGCGGTGTCGTAATCATGGTTGTAAGTTCCTCTGTCGGTGTTATTGTTGTTGTTGTTTCTTGCTCCCTTTGCTGTTCTGCTAAATTGCCTTTGTCTCAGCCCTCGAGTTTTTGCTAGTTACAGGATTCCTTTTTAATTTCTTTGTCCAAGATGTGTCAGATGACCTCCAGAAGTGCCTTGCAAACCATTCTTCTATTCTGTGACCTATGGGTGGAAGAACAAATAAGGTATTGTTATGAGAATTTGCTTCTCAGTCATTTGGAGCATCCCCCAGCCACTAAAAGGGAGTCATGCTTGGTACTCAGTGGGCTGTGATGAGTCACAGAGTGGGAGAAGGGCATGAACTATGGAAATCCAACCTGAGAACTGGGATATCTGTGGATGCATCACTTGCAACTCTAAAAAGTCTCAACAGCCCAGACATTGTAATGACTGCAACACCATACAGAATAGTCATTAATAAGCAGAAAAGCTTTTGTCCTCTCCAATCTCTGATCACACGCCAAGTGCTAGATCAGAGAGTGAGCCATTGTGCATCCTGCAGAACAGAACTGTGATAATTTTATACTTACTTTCCAAAATGGGTCGATTTATTAAGCCAAAATAAAACACCAGGAAACATTCAATTGCTAAAGTACATGGTATTCTATGTTTTATTTTTGTCTCTTTTGAGAGGAAAAAAAAGTTCACCTGATCTTGTCCTTTGGTCCTACATTAAAATCATAATCCTCCACTTAGGATATCACTTACTTGCTGTAGACCTAATTATTAAGAAACTGATGAACCTTTACAAACACATAAACAGCCAAGAGAAGAGAACTAAGCAGCAGCTAGAACATACATCATTCTTGTCATTGTTGATGTGGTTTTAATAACACATCCTTTTTCATATGACATCAGTGGATTTTAAATGCTTACTATGTTATATGAATTTAGTATCAGCAATCTATCTACATTTTTCAAGTTTTACTAAAAATGCATTTCTATGTTTTAATGAAGCAGGAGAGGAGTGAATGACTCCAGACAAGACCATAAGGTTACTGGATTTTTGCTAATCTTTTCTATGCCTTTTAATCCTCAATGAGGTTGCTGTTATCCAGGGATAAAAGTAGGCCAAAAGATAAGTTGTTTCTAGATATAATTATATATAGTCTTTCTTCCCAAACCTAAAAATACATTGTTCTAGAAGCATACTTTGGCATTTGAATCAGCCTCACTGGCTCTATTTTTTTAACATGTGAACATCTTACAATGTTTCATCTTGGCAGAAAGCTTTAGGGGGAAAATAATAATGAGGAATTGGGGAAAAACAGAGCAAAATAAAGTGAAAATATAGAAGAAATAAAGCAATATTTTGGCACTCAAAATATGGAGTACTGTAAGCAAAAGAGAGAACACAGATAAAGCTATGTAAGAGACAGGTTATTTTTAAGTGATCTTTTGAATAGGGAACTTGGAAATACAGTATATTTTCTTTATCTTTGTGACATTTTAGTATGCTGGTTATTGTATGTGCTGTGAAACAGTCATGGGTAATCTGTATAGGCAGACATGTCACTTTGATTGCTTGGGTGCCAAGCAATGAAGAACAAATGGGATAGGTATCAAAGAAAGATTGAAAGAAGGACAATTTTTTCTAAATTAAAATAATAAATCTTAATAATTTTTTCTGTGTTTGGGGATGGTGTTTGTTTGTTTGTTTGTTTTGTGTCTAAGGAAGCAGGATATGCTTTGGTATGTTTAAGTTTAGCAAAACAAAGGCACTTGAAAAAATACAGTCCTCCAAAAATGATCCACTTGTCTGATTTTCCATATTTCCCTTTTCAACACTGTGTTTCTCTGATTTCTGGGCTACTGAAGGTATGATTAGTGATGGTCTTTATTCTATTTTTTCTACTGTTGAAACTGGTATTATTTGTGTTCAGTCCAATATGACTTTATTTGGACAGGCAAGGAATGTGAACAAAGTTACAGACAGCATCTTGAAATGGGAACTTTTTGAAATGCAGTGTCCTGAGAATGTCACAATGATCTTCAGAAAATCCACAAGATGAGTTCATTTCTATTGTTTCATCTACAAACTGCATTATATCAAAACCGAGCATAAAAAAAACATACCAAAAAAGTATGATTGCCCTGGGCAACCTGGTCTAGTTGGGGGTGTCCCTGCTGACTGCGGGGAGGTCGGACTAGATGACCTTTGGAGGTCCCTTCTGGCCTGGACAATTCTATGATTCTATGATTAATCTTCCCTGCATATCAAGAATACAGTCCTAATCTGGTCAAGAAGAAAATTAAGTCAGAGACTTTAGAAACAAAAGAAAACAAAAAAGAAAACCCACCTAGGAAGGCCACAAATTATTTTTTCAAGGTTATAAAATCAAATTCTACTGATGTCTTTTTTTTCTTTGTGTCTCATAATTTTAAATTCTTTCACTGAACCCTACAGTTTACTGCCTCAGAATATCTTTTCTAACTGCAATGTAATGTTATCTTTTCTACAATACAGTAAAAAAATTAGCAAGTTAAATATTTGCTATTATTCTCTGAAACTTAAATAATGAGAACATATTTTAATTTCCCTTAAAAATATTTTTTCTGGGGTAAAACTAAAGGCTTCATGAATCACTTGGGAATCAATAGAAGGATTCTGGTTACAGATGAAGAAGCCTGACTGTAGCAGAGCTTAGTCAAATAAATATTTTTTAAAATCACAATAATTTTTGTACTGAGGATTGTGTGGTAATAACTTCACTAATACTGTCTTGGTAATAACTTCACTAATACTGTCTGGACTTAGACTATTCCAACAAATACTGTTCAGCAAAGCACAAGGAACTCCTCACTTGATAGGTCATTCTTGGAAAAAAACAGTCAATAAGAAGAAATATTAATTCTATCCACTAAATATCAGCACATTAATGGTGATATGCATGGTTTGAGAGTTATCATCTCCTATAAACCCTAGAGAATTTAAAATGGGGAACTATTTGAAATATTTCAGTGTTTAAAATGTGGGGAAAGACCGGTAAGATGTGTTAGAGAGTTAGCTTTGGGTCTGTAGAAATTTTTTTTCTATTTATGGGTTTGAATACTAGACCACCAAGTCTAGTTGATAACAGAACAGGAATAGCTGACTATCTTTAGAAATTTTAGCAGTCCCCAGTCAACAATCTCCAAGAAAATTATTGAGTATTGAAACCAAATGTTTCTTAAAGAAATTAAAACTAAAATTAAGAGAGATTAAATTAATGGATTACTCATCGTAATGATGACATTTTCCTTACAGACAGTTACGTTCATTAAAAAGTTGCCTTTTGCAGAGAGAACAACAAAGCCTTTCAGACATAGGAAAATTAAATACTTTTTTAGTACAAATTAAGATTTTTATAACTTTGGACTCAGTAAGCATTGGATTCAATAGCTTTTAATTTTATAAAGAACTGTGCACTGAATTTCCCCCAGCCTCCCTGTGCCTTGGCAAATTCCAGCCCAGATTCCTGATCAAGATCCATAACACATATATATGTAAAGGCATTGTGTTTCAAGCTAACTTAAGTCAAAACTATAAATAATTGCCTGAGGGGAACAGGATTATTTGCCAAAGCTAACTGTAGCCCAGCTCCCTCCCTCCTCAGTGGACAATCACAGAATCATAGAAAATGCTTAGACTTGGAAGGGACCTTAAAGATCATCTAGTTCCAACCCCCCTGCCATGGGCAGGGACATCTCCACTAGAGCAGGTTGCTCAAAGCCCCATCCAGCCTGGCCTTGAACGCTTCCAGGGATGGGGGTATCAACAGCTTCCCTGGGCAACCTGTTCCAGTGCCTCACCACCCTCACAGTAAAGAATTTCTTCCTAATAGCTAATCTAAGTCTCCTATCTTCCAATTTAAACCCATTTCCCCTTGTCCTGTCGCTACACTTCCTGACAAAGAGTCCCTTTCCGGCTCTCCTGTAGGCTCCCTTCATATATTAGAAGGCTGTTATGAGGCTTCAAAGAGGCCTCTTGAAGACCTCACTTTAAAGATGAGTTTCTTGTTCTGTGCCCTATCTCTTTTCTTAGGTATTTTTTACCTAAGGCTAATTTCCTGAGAAAATGGGCAAAAGTTTATTATGTCTATGACATTATGATATGGAACATACTGATATTATAGCTATTTCAGGAGTGTCCTTTCTCTCACAATGAGACATGGGCTTATTCTAGGTAGTTCCAGTTTTCGGGTCTGTATAAGGGGTTAAATGGTTTTATTCTTAACCTCTTTAGGCAGTGTAGAAAATACTAGACAACAATTCCTTGATCATCCAATACTATTAATACTAAACTGCATCATTGGCATGAGCCACAAGCTCTATTCACGCTACTTACATTCCAGTTATAGCTCATTGACATTCTTTATAACAGCCTAAGATACAGTTTAGTGACTTAAAGCAGAAAATTATGAAGAAAAAGCCTGTGTGTGGTCACAATAAGCAAAAGACAAGCAATGCTATAAAAAGAGATCTGGTGTCAGATGATACATACTCGTCTTGATCTTATTCCAAAAAGTGTCATAGTGGAAACATGCCCGTCCTTAGTTAGGGCAGATATTAACTCTAGTAAGATAGTCTTTGTAATAGACGAAAAGTGCAGTTGTGGTGAAGTCCTTATACTGCTTTCAGTGTCATTATGCTACATTGCACCTAAAGCAGAACCAACGGGTATCTTAATGAAAGTTGAAAGCTGAGTGGCAGCAAGACTATTAAGAAAGAAAGAAACAAGGCTAGACTCATATTATTTGCTGCTTAACGGAGTGAGGAAATGTATTTGGGGGGTCTTATTTTTAAGCAGCTTCCAGCCCTTAATGCATTATTTATGCGACTCTCCTATGTAACTTACACAGGGGTTATCTGTACTCATCAACAGACAATATTTGCTACTGCACAAGAGATCATTTTCCAAATCCATAGTGGTAGAATTTCAGTTGTGAGTTGTGCTGGGTTTTTTTGGTGACCACAATGGCATGTAATGACAACACACTGTGGAAGCATAGGGAAACTAGAATGACTAATAATAAAAATCAATAAACTTGTGTTGTCTTCCAAGTATCACGTAATGTCTGATGGTATAATATGTTAACAACTTAATGCCAGCTTGTTTCTAGGATTACAGGTTATTCTAACCAAACAACATTACAGCATTTTTATATCCTTTCAGTAAGCATATATTAAAAAAAAATAAAATCTTTAGTGGAATCTTGTTGCTACCCCATGGCAAACTGTATTCTGGCATTTAATTATAGGGAGTTCAGCAGTATAACTTTAACATAGATCAATACTTTGAGATTCCCAGCCCAATTCTCTCTTTGTCTTTGCTTATATAAATGAAGTTTTCATGTTGAATTATCTCAGCTAAGGTAGAATACCTCATGTCAAGATTCAGACAAAGTGGTTGCAAAAAAGGTGCAAAAATATGGAGAATAAGATAAAAAATTGATGGAGGAAAGGAGTCACTTCGATAATTATTTAGTTACAGTATGAAGTGTAACAAAAATTATCAGAACTTGTAGAAAAGAATTTAAATGCCCTATAAAATATACAATAATACATTGTAAGACCAACATTTTGTCATTTTTGTAACAAAATAATTTAGGTTTATGTTACTTTTTTTCAAATATTGGTGCTGGTAAAGATATGCAAGAATTCCACTCTGCTCAACAGGCCCTTCTCTCTGCTGTCACTCTACTGTTCATGGGCCCCACTTTCCTGAAATATAAGACTAGCTTTCAATAAATAACCATGTAACAAGGCTTTTATGTAAAAGCATTCCAGGAACAAAATCTCATTTTTGAAAATGGGCTCTAGTCTTGTTTAGTTTTATATTGTGTTCAATCTCTGCTGAACATAATTTTGAAGTTAGAGTAACCATCTGGGAGAAAAATTCTGATCTCCTTAACTTACTTGGCTCCATAACTTGTAGCTTGGAGAAGCCATTAAAAATAGAGTTTGTACTGACTGCTGTGACAAAGCTGTATCTGAGATAGTTACAAATTCCTTATGTTCCCAGATTTGTTGTAGTAATGGTAACCACAGGGTAACTGTATGATAATATTTGGCATATATTCCTTTGAAATTACTTCCACACCATGTGTGTGGTTAACAAATACCATATGACCCACTAAACCTAATACCGTTCTATGTCAATAAACCAGTTACAGTTTTACATAGTGTTATCATAGCATTTGAGACCGTCAGCTTACAATGGTACCTTTTTTAAAAAGATATTTCTTTTCAAGCAATTTGGTTTTACTATGGCTGGTCATGCTTTAAAAACACACATAATTATCACATACATCATATGTGCATATGCATACAGAAGCTACGTCTTCATTGTGGCTTCTCACATGAACATCCTTCCTTCATTTGGATTACTTAAAACTAATTTTCAGCCAATTTCATCTAAGTTTACAAGGCAGAGGTATTTGAAGATAAACTAGATCTTTCTCTTGAAAATTAACCTGGAACAACACAGGTATGGCAAGTAACAAGGCAAATCTACATTTTAAGCATAACGGACTGGGCTGAAACAGAAAAAAATTACTTAGAAACTAGAAACCTATTACTAGAAACCTAGAAAAATTATTTTCCCACCTTTAATTCAAGGTATCTCAAAAAAGCCCAAGGAGAAGAAAAAAATATATTGCAAATCCTTACTCTGCATAAGAATGTTGCAGTTATGTCCTGAGCAACTTTCCCTCACAGAGTTAGAGTCTTCTAAAGTCATTACCTTCTCATCACCATTAATTACACATAATTTTATTTGCTACAACTCACATGTGTTTCAGAAATTAAAATTATTGCAACCCCTACTCTTAAGTGAAAAGTACAGTCTTTGAATTTCAAAACTACCATAGTGTTATCTGCATTATACTCTGTAAATTGTGTTGGTAAGATAAAGAGAACTGATCAGAGAACTAATCAGCTATTATTCAAAAAAATTCTTTTTTACTCTCCCTTGCTATGTTTTGGGTTTTTAGTATATATATTTCTTGTTACATCACCAGACTGTCAAATCAATACTAATGTATATTTTCTAAATCTGGATTTTCAACTAGCTTTTTATCTGTGAACAGTCATTTGATTATCTTTCACTTCATTTAGGGTGTGTGAAAGGGCCAGATTGACAGCACAGGAAATTGCAGTCTTATGTTGCAGTCTTATCTACCAAAAGTTACAGAACTAGCAGTAGTGTTATGAGCTTCCTCAAGATCATCTCTCGAAGTCTACCACAAAGGAATAGTGTATCTTAAAAACTGAGAGATTTGTTCACCTTTTGTGCCATACAGCAGGTTGACTAACTCCAGTATTTGATGTTAGAGCTAAAGAAAGTGGTAGAGTCTGAACTAAGGAAGGCGATCTTAATTTCTAAGAAATCTAATTACTTTCTTCCAAAGATTTTTATATAGAACGAAAATAGTAACTCTAAAATTGAAATACTGAAACAATAGTCGGTTTTATTCAAAATATTTTAATCAAGCTGAAAATAATTGTTTTCCACAGAGTGGTCCACCAGTTATGGCATGTCAATGACTGATTATTTAAGAACATGGTACACAGAGGAGAACGCACTCAGGGGAAAAAAGTTTCATTGCAGGCTACACTATTTTGGTTGGATTCATGGCTGCTGATGCATTAAGTCAAAACTGCATTGAAGTATGTGTCTGTAACACTGAGACCACAAACAGTTGCCTTCTAGAAAAAAAACAACTGAAAAATCCAAAATAAACTCCCGTTATTGCTATCCACATCCAAACATGCAGCAGTTGGTAGTGGCAACATCCCAAGGCAATAAAGTATCCAGGAAGCATGTCAGTGCAGAAGGAGATAAGGCATTTCCATGGAAATCAGACACTGTGTTTTATTCATAAATTGTATACGTAGGAAATGGTAGTTTTGATAACTGTTCCTAGCCCATAGAATCTGTTCCACACTTTGTGAACTACCCTGAGCAATGGATGGCTTATAGTTATACAGCCTTGGATTTGAAGACTACAGGTTTGCTTTCTGATCTTTTCTGGTTTTCTAAGTTATTCAGATGAAGAGGTATGTCTACTTCAGCATATGCCATTTAGCATGCAACAACAGCTGTGTTAGTCATCACTGTTTCAGAATTAGTTCACGCCTTTTTACCATAAAGAAAACATACTCTTTTCAAAAAGTTAGAATTCTTGACATGAGAAACATAATATGACCTTGTGATGCTTGTTAGTACCATCTTCTAAATTTTTGTAACTAATTTAGCTTCCTCGATAGATAGATTCAGCTAGTAAGACACATTCTACAGAAAAAAATCATAGAGACGTTTTTCTGTCCCACAATAGCCAATGGAATGTGTATCACAGGATAGTCCCCACCCTAGTTTCTCATTGCAAAATGTGCATACACAGGACCAGATGGCATCTGCATGGGAGTTTACGTTGGCCTTCTTGTAAAAAGGGAATACTAATATTCACACAACAAGAGGATCTAATTCTTAAAACAAATAAACAAATGAATCTCACAGACCAGTATTAACAGGCATATTTTAATCAGTGTAATTAATAATAGGTTTGAGAGGCTTCTGTCTTCTATCTGTCCACTAGAGAACTAAGTTACAGAAGAAATAAGTAATCCTCATCTTGCTAGTTTCAGTTCCAAGTGAAAGCTAAAAACTAGCAATAGAAAACAGCAAAAACAATAGTGGTTTCCTCTTCTGTTAGCCTTGTTAATAATCAGAGGTTTGTATCTTTTTGATCTCACCATCTTGCTACAGAGTTTTGCATCTCCCTTAACCATTGTACTACACAGAGCGGCATGGATGTGATACATCTAAATAACACTGTAGTTTCACCTGCTTTGGCTGTGTTTGGAGCTCCATCAGTCATGGGGAACTTCATAATTTTGGAGCATCTAACTCTGCCAGTGCATTTACATGCAGCTGCTGACCACCACAGGCAAGCAAGCCCCCGGAACCTGCTGATTAGTAGCTAAACAGCAACAACAGCTATCATTTCAGTCTAGCACAAACCAATCAAAGCTACCTTAACCCCAAAACCTTCAATCCCCATGTTGGGCACCAAAAAGAACTGCCCTGGTTTAACCCCAGCAAACAACTAAACCCCACAAAAGAGCTTGCTCACTCCCCATCAGTGGGATGGGGGATAGTTGGAGGGGTAAAAGTGCAAAAACTCAAGGGTTTAGATAAGACTGTTAGATATGTAAAGGAAAAGCTTCTTGCACAAACAAAGCAAAACAAGGAATTCATTCACTCCTTCCCATTTGCAGGCAGGTGTCCAGCCATTTCCTGGAAAGAAGGGTTTCATGACAAGTAATGGTTACTTGAGAAGACAAAATCCACAATTCTGAATGTTCCCTCTTTATCCTCCCTCCCCATAGCTTTTGTTGCTAAACACAATGCCATATGTTACGGCATATCCCTTTGGTCAGTTGAGGTCAGCTATCTCAGCTGTTGTTCCTCACAGCTTCTTGTGCACCCCTGGTGAAGACCTCTGCATTCTACGTTTTGCACTTTTGCATAAACTTAGTAGGGTTTGAACAGTAGAGATAAAGATGTTGCTGTTACTTTACTCCACCAAGAGCAAATCAGAAATTAAATTACTGAGGTCAGCTGAATCAAAATGATATAAAAATAGTAAGACAGTGGGTTTGAGATGGCTAGCGAACCCTTTTCTGGAAAGTTAAGATATCCTCCTCGTAGCATACACAGGAAAAAAGGCAAAGATGTTTTTTATTTCTGCATAAGGAGAGCTAGTAAGATCTTAGAATCATAGAATGGTTGGAGTTGGAAGGGACCTTAAAGGTCATCGAGTTCCAACCCCCCTGCCATGGGCAGGGACACCTCCACTAGAGCAGGTTGCTCAAAGATATCTCACATAAATCTGGCATTGTGTAATTTTTTACCTGTATTGGGATCTTAACATTGCCAATTATGGTTTCACAGCTGTTTAACTACAAGGGGAGATGGTAGTTCATTGGTCCGTTCCCAGCTTTGATCAAAACTTTCTGAAAGACTTAGTGTGAAGGTACAGACACAAAAGCCCTGGTTTACTTCCTTTAATTCATCAAAAATGTTTTCCAGAATTTTTTATATATAATAGAACCCAATACTTGTTGGGTTGTTCACTCGTTGATGTGATTTGGAATATGCTATTAGTTAAAAAATCTATTTTAATGAATAATGTGTTACATGTTATATTCCAGAGGGCAAATATTTTGGCTTCTGTTGACTCGATACCCGCCAGACTAGTTTAAGGACAAATCCTGAGATGCTCCAACTGCAGATCCTCAACATGTGTTTCAAATACCTGGCACCTTTCAGGACCTACCTCATCATGAATAAGCAGAAGAAAAATCCAAAAGTCTAGATATTTTAACATATATAGCACAATCTAGATATTTTAAGATATATAACACAATCATAAACACCAAACATGATTAAATAATAATCCGAATATGAACTTCCTTAACCACATTGTAGGAAAATTTAATTTCATTCCTAACACTTTTAATCTTCTTACATACTATAAGTTATGTAATAAATCTAATTGGAGTGTTTTCAGTGTGTATTTAGGCTGAAACACCTTGTTTTAGAAAGATGAAACACTCTACAAAGACCTAGCTGTTTTAAAAAAAATTTGTAGATAGATAGTTTTTGAAAACTAGGGATTTGTGGAGAGATAGCAGGCAGACATTGTAACAATGTGAAAGGAGCTGAAGAGAATGGTGGGGTAATTTCACATATTCCATTGGCATTTTCACTCAGAAGGTATAGCAAAATAACATGGTCACCTTTTACTCATATCTAATCTTTAATGTGCTTTAACTATGATTGTGTCCATGGAAGAAGAGCACATCTAATACTCAGCTTGGAGACTATCAACAATTTTTTTGAGAGCTTAATTCCTGCCTATTACTTTAGTTTGCAAAATGCATTGTTTAAATTGCAAATTGATCAAAACAAACTTCAAATTTCCAAACTTCAAATCCACAAGCCATTCCAAGGTTAGGTGTGAAGACCTGTGCAACAAGAAATTTACTTGGCCTGTATGTGATATTTAGACCAAAAGCTGTCCATATCATCAACTTCTGTTACTGCAGGTCTGCGAGTTGTTAGTCCCACCTAAAGTGCTAGTTTGAGATTATCTCTAGCAGCATATGCAGCAGAACACCACTTGGTATTACAGCAGTTCTGTGTAAATGTAGAGTAATTCTAACAACTTACATGATTGCATCAGAAAACAGAATTTCCTCTTTAAAACTATCAGCTGAATTATTCTTATCAAGGTGAACAGTCTTAATTTTAATTATTTTTTTTTTCTGACAATATAATTCTGTTTTATCCTTACATCTTACACTGAAGCACTCCTAAATATTTTTAAACCTTTAAAGAGTGAACCCCACAGGAACAATATAATAAAAAAAATGCAGCCATACCTAGCGTAGAAGAGAGCTCTTTAATCCTATAGAGGAAGCAAGCTAGGATAGGTGGTGTGGAGAAACATGTGAATTTGAAAATTAAGCTATGGTTTAGGTTGGATGTATTTCTGTGATGCAATCAAGCTGCAATTAACTTCAATTAACAAGAAAAGATTTTGTCAGGAAAGGTTCACAGAGTTTTGTCACAAAAAGCATAGCAACCATCCTAATAAAATAAGAAACAAATTAGTGCTACATCAATTACTTTATTACTAAGGATTTATATTGAAACTTGATGGATACTTTCATCATTAATTATATTATTATTACCACGTATAGTCTTACCAGCACAACATGAGTGTCTCAGTCAAGATACTTCTGCTTTATGTGAGACTTTTTTTATTGCTTATCTTATTATTGAACACACTTTTCTGTCATCGTAAACTCCTTGATATAATCTGGCATGTGTTCATGAAATCTCGGTAAATTCTATAGATAACAGCCTATTTGAATTTTCTTCCACAACTCTTCCGACATGATAAAAATGGCCATAATATCATTACATGACCAGGCAGGATATCAGGGACTTCTGAGTGCAGAATCTACTGAGGCTTCATATACATTGCTAAATAAAACCACTACATGCCTCCCTGATGTGATGTCCAGTGGCGCCTCAGGAGATGGCATCCATAAGCAGACCATTCCCAGAGGGCAGCATAGACACAACTGTAACAGCCATAGCTGCTCCTGCTCCCCTCCAACAGAGCTCTCAGGCCATCTATCTGCAGGAGTTCAGACAACTCTGTCTTCCTTCATGCCACACCTCAAGGCACACAACAAAACCTTCAGTTCTTTGCTATGCAAACATGACTTCTATAGGCTGCCAAAAAACCCTCACATTAATTCAGCCCCTTCAAACTGAAAGAAATGCCACTGGAAATAACTGTTACCTCATAGGCCCACAAAGAACACCACATACAGCCTTGGAGAAGACATGGGCTATGTAAAATAGCCTGACCATGCTGCCATGTGTCATGAGAAAAGGCTGTTTTATTAAGGAACGCAGACAACACTGTAAGCGTGCTTCTAGGCCTCGGGACACCTATTGCAGCTGATCAGGGCAACACATCTCAGTTCAACCAGCTGCACTTGGCACAAGGGGCTGTGGATGCTGGGATGACATGCTGCATCTCAGCACTGCGAGTCTGCGATTCCCAAGAAAGCTTGTGAGGAAGCTGCTGAAAACAAATCTTAATGCTTGGTGAGTAAGATTTGACAAAACTGATTGCATACATTGGCATCTAGTAAATTCTCAAAGTCCTGCATATTTCTCTAGGAAAGGAAATTACAGGATATTACAGTGGTGCAGAACGTAGAAAAAGCAATAATATTTCCAATCTGATATTTTGTCATATCTTTCAGAAAAATTTCAATACTTCTAAGCTCCAAAAGCTAATTAAAACAACATCAATCAAAATACTTTATATATCTGTGCAATACTGATTGAAAAGAATCAGTTCCTTATCTGGGCTGTCCATCCCAAAGCCTAGGTATCCTTTGTAGCAACACAATGTACTCAGAGTAACAAATGGACTGTTGTTTTTTCTTACATTCATTATTGTTTATCACCATTTATATTGCAATGGATTAAACAATCAGAAGTATCAAATCCAGATACTTGTTTAGAAGTAAGAGCTGCTTCTTTACATGTTTGATAAATTGTGCTGGGTGGTACTTAGGGAAGAGCAGATGATCAGCATATACAGAGTTAGGATAACTGGGCAACTGGCAGCATAACAGAGCAGAATATTAGAGAGCTTCTGAGCTGCAGAGACAAATTTATCTATACCGAGAATTCGAGGGGTGTCATTTCTTATTACTTAAAGCCCAAGAAAGACTCAGTGATTACAAAGGGGAACTTACAGTAGCGTAGCTACGACCAGAAGAAAGGAATATAAGGCAACCTGAGTAGACAGCCATCCAGTCAAACTACTTAATTCTTTAAGAATAAAAACAAGAAGAGAGAGATTTTGCTATGAACAGTGTAAGAAGCAATATATGTCAGGAGAACTTACTGTAGCTGCCTTTCACAGGGACAAAAATCCCACAGTTTATCGCTGTCCCTTCAGCCAACTTTGTTTGGCCTAGCACACGAGTCCTCATATTTGTACTGTTGTGCTAATGAGTACTACCTCTTTCATATGTACAAGCACACTGGTAATGGCAGGGCCTAGTGTGTCATTTGGGCAGCCTGCAAATGACTTGTGCCACAGGATGAAATTGCTGTCCTTCCACTATTGCCACCTCCCAGATGGAATCAATAGGCTGTCCCTTCTAGTGACAGGATTCAGCGAATCAACTAATTTATGGGT
The DNA here is from genome assembly GCF_001431845.1 of Calidris pugnax. NCBI lineage: Eukaryota > Metazoa > Chordata > Aves > Charadriiformes > Scolopacidae > Calidris > Calidris pugnax. The sequence continues at coordinate 4,062,225 of NW_015090926.1, forward strand.
TTTAAATACTCCAGCGGGTAGCACTACCCAACATATAGAGAGAATCGTTAAGTGCTGTCAAGCCAACATGAGCATTATTCACTGGTTGGTCTCTATCGTTGTTCACATAAGCAGAGAGGGCCCCTAACCGACAGTGCAAAGCCATTAAAGTTCAATCAATTTCCTGTAAGCTTCTTTCTACTGTATTCAATGTTCATGTGTTTAAATTTCTTTGCACAGCATGATGTTGCACTGCTGAATACAGACTGTCACAGCTTCATAACTAATACCTTAGTCAGTGGTGATCTAGACATTTCACTTCTATTTCACTGGAAATAGATTTTTTCTCCAAAACAAAATTATTATGTTTGATCCTAACCCAATTCTCCTGTTTGATAAGAAGAATATCACAAAGACTGTTCAGTCTGTATGGATTTCCCCTCAGACCCTATTCTATCTCTCTCCTCTTACCTTCCACTGACAAGTCTGCTCATTCTTTTCCTGCACTACTTTATTAATCAATATTCTGACTTGTGGCATCTGTTACTGAGAGCGATACTACCCAATATGGGATTTCTCAGGATTAAAGTACTTGTCTGCATATACTTGTACTTTTTCTTTTATATTAATCGCTTATTTCATAGTGAACATAGCTCTTTTGCTAAACCTCTTCATCTGCACATGCCAGTTGACAGTGGAAAATTCACTTAACCTTCTGAGCAGGAGTACAACCTGAAACCTTTAAGTGTGAATCAGAGATACAATATGCAATTTCTTGCATTTCTTCATGCATCTTCATTTCTGATCAAAGAACTAGTAAAAAGAAACACCGACTTTTGAACTGCAGTATAATGTACAAATGTGTTAGGCAATGTGTTAGGCAATAAATTCTTGCCCTCTTGCCTACTTTATAGTTACTTCTCATGCCCTGAATATCTTTCAGATCAAATCAGACTGAATCTATTGTCATTGTTTTCACAGCCGGATTGACCTCTTTCACACAGGATCTTCCAATGGGGCAACGACAGTAAGTAATTTTGCTTCGAATCTGTTATCAGAATACAGCTAACAATAAGACACAGTAGTTAAGAAACAGTATTTATTTGCAGACCTCACAGGATGGCCACTCTAAACATCTTTATATTAAACTAATATCAGGATTTTTTTCACCTGCACACACTGGCATTAAGATATAGAACCTTTAGACCCCGATTTTCTGCCATAAATCTCAGTTACAAATCTAGTTTAGAAGCTTCACATCTGTGCAAGTGCTTCTACAGTTATGTCCATGGACTGTCTACTAGAAAGACTGAAGGACCAGTACAAAACTTCTGTTTTGTTTTATTTTATTTCATTTTGGTTTGTTTTGGTTTGGGTTTTTTCCAATATCCAAAATCTAAAATGGCTGGTTTCATAGTAATGATTTGACCTTGCTCTGATTTTGGTAAAGTGGAAACATAATTTCAGTTTAGATCAGCATAAAGCAATGCACAAGAGAACACCACTCCAGCTAGTTCTCACTCTACATATAAAACAATGGCTTGGAGCTGACAGTTACTGCTCAAGAATAAGACCTTGTTGGTATGAAAACATTAGCAAAATGCCAGTAATGACCAAAAAAAAATCATATTGCAAGAGAAAAACAACAGAGAATACCACTTTGTCAGTATAAATCCTTAGCTCATGCACACTTGGAAAGAGTTCAGAGAGGAACAATGAGGATAATCACAAGTGTCATGAACAGAGCTGAGAGAGCTCAGCTGTTTATCAGCCCTTTCATTACAAAACCTCAGGATGTTAAATTAATTATAAGGACGTGATTTCTCATGTAGCAGGAAGCAGGAATATGAAATTCATTGTCTTCAGAAACTTCTAATGCTGACAGCTGCAGTTGCCTATGTCTAAGTTTTTAAAAGGGCAGAGTCATTGTAGATCATATTTTAGAAGCAATCTTCAAAGTTCTGGTCTACAATTTGCTCCATTCTAAAGACAACACAGCAGCAATTATATGAAGACTCATTTGATCCATTAGATGTTCCTAAGCACCGACACTATCGGGTTGATAAACACCCTGCCTACAATAATATTGCTGAAATAATGAGGATAACAGATGAAACAAATATACCCGGTAATGATTTGCTTAAGAAAATATAGCCTACACCACCAACTCCTTCAAAGCAAAACAAGTCCAGTGGACTGCTATAGAAATTACAAATCACATATATCAAACTTTTAGCAGTGATAGGTTTATACAACATGTAACCAAAAAAAACTTTGTAATACTACATGTTCTTTCACCAAAACTAGATCCTGTGGCCATTACAATAAATGGCAGCTAGATATTGGGCGATGTTTCCACTGCTCCCAAACACCTTTCTTTTTCCAGGAATCCTGCTTTATTTTTACATTTGAAACAAAAATGAATCTACAGAAAAGATCCATACCAATAAGTTTTGAAAGGTAATACTCTAGGTCCGTCTACTGAAATAGTTCATGCTATGTATATGTCTGAACCCAAATCCAGACAGCTGAGCTGAGCAGCTCAGCTATAGATTGGATATTTTAAGAATGTCTGAATTTATTTTAAAACAGGGGTTATGAGGTAGATGAAAAGGTTCTGAGCACTGCTATTGCCTACAGAGAACGCATAGAGATGGAGCTGGTGTACAAGGCAGGTTCTGGTGTAACAAAACAAGAACAAACTAGGAAGAAAACAAAAAAAAGAAACTGAAGGGGAAAAGAGTCAGAAGTGCAAGTCAGGATGCTGCATTTGCATTCTCATTAACCTGCTGCCTGAAAGAGACACTGTACATGGATGTTTGTCTGGTTCGGCAGATAGAATAGGTTTTCACAAAAGGAAGAGAGCAAGGCAAATTACTACAGTCAGCATATGGATTTTCTTACTAGACACTATTGAAAGCTGATAATTTCCTTATACATTTTCTCCGAGAGGAAAAGAGCAGAGATATCTCAGGTTTACTACTAAGATTCAGATTTAAGTAAGCACATCCGATAATAACATGCTGCTGGAACTCTTGCATTTGATCTGTTCTGAAGACTCTACAAAATCTTGATTTCTGAGATTTTGATTGATCAAATTTTGATTTTTGAAAATGAAGAACCACCCACAGTACAAGAAGATGAGGTTCGTGACCTCTTAAGGAACCTGAAGGGACATAAGTCCATGGGACCTGGTGAAATCCATCCACGGGTCCTGAGAGAGCTGGCAGATGAAGTTGCTAAGCCCCTCTCCATCATATTTGAGAAATCGTGGCAGTCTGGTGAAGTTCCCACTGATTGGAAAAAAGGGAACATAACTACAATAGTCAAAAAAGGAAACAAAGACGACCCGGGGAACTACAGGCCGGTCAGTCTCACCTCTGTGCCTGGCAAGATCATGGAGCAGATCCTCCTGAAATCTTTGCTAAGGCACATGGAAAATAAGGAGGTGATTGGAAACAGCCAACATGGCTTCACCATGTGGGTGTCTTCACGTGCCTGACAAATTTGGTGGCCTTGTACAATACTACCACAGACTTGGTAGACAAGGGCAGAGCAACGGACGTCATCTACCTGGACTTATGCAAAGCATTTGACACTGTCCCGCATGACATCCTGGTCTCAAAATTGGAAACTCATGGATTCAGTGGATGGACCACTTGGTGGATAAGGAGCTGGCTGGCCGCACCCAAAGGGTGGCAGTCAATGGCTCAATGTCCAGGTGGCGGCCAGTAACGAGTGGTGTTCCTCAGGGGTCGGTACTAGGACCAGTACTATTCAACATCTTTGTCGGAGACATGGACAGTGGGATAGAGTGCACCCTCAGCAAGTTTGCTGATGACACCAAGCTTGGTGGCACAGTTGACACGCTGGAGGGAAGGGATGCCACCCAGAGGGACCTGGACAGGCTGGAGAGGTGAGCTCATGCAAATTGCATGAGGTTCAACCAAGCCAAGTGCAAGGTCCTGCACCTGGGACGTGGCAACCCCAGGCACAAATACAGGTTGGGTGGAGAATGGCTGGAGGGCAGCCCTGAGGAGAAGGACTTGGGAGTGCTTATGGATGAGAAGCTCAACATGAGCTGGCAGTGCACGCTGGCAGCCCAGAGAGCCAACCGTGTCTTGGGCTGCATCAGGAGAAGTGTGGCCAGCAGGTCTCGGGAGGTGATTCTGCCCCTCTACTCTGCACTCGTGAGACCCCACCTGGAATACTGTGTCCAGCTTTGGAGTCCTCAACACAGAAAGAACATGGACCGGCTGGAACAGGTGCAGCGGAGGGCCACGAAGATGATCAGAGGGATGGAGCACCTCTCCTATGAAGACAGGCTGAGGGAGCTGGGATTGTTCAGCCTGGAGAAGAGAAGGCTCCGGGGAGACCTCCTAGCGGCCTTTCAATACCTGAAGGGTGCCTATAGAAGAGCTGGAGAGGGACTCTTTGCCAGGAAGGGGTAATGATAGGACAAGGGGAAACGGTTTTAAACTGGAAGAAAAAAGATTCAGATTAGATCTCAGGAAGAAATTTTTTATTATGAGGGTGGTGAGGCACTGGAACAGGTTGCCCAGGGAAGCTGTAGGTGCCCCATCCCTGGAGGGGTTCAAGGCCAGGCTGGATGGAGCCTTGAGCAACCTGCTTTAGTGGGAGGTGTCCCTGCCCATGGCAGGGGGGTTGGAACTCAATGATCTCTGAGGTCCCTTCCAACCCTAACCATTCTATGATTCTATAACTATTTTTTTACTTAAAGCCAGATATGGCTGTAGCCACTGCCATTCTACTAGTTAGGTGAAGATTAGAAGTTCTGAATTTTAAGTCAGTAATGAAAATTAAAAGAAAGAAAATCTCTTTGTAAATTACAGCTAGATTGATAGCACAGAGTGCCCAGGACATTTTAATCTGGTGAAAGTGGATTTTATAACTGATTTAGATTTATTATGTCTAGACTAAATTTAAGCTTTATTCCTGTTAGAAGAAAATAAAGACAAGCATTCAATCAGAATAAGAATGATAGTTTGAACTTTTCTTAGACTCCCTAGCAGAAAAGCCTAGAAGAGAAATTATATTCTCTGAATATTTATCTAGAGCAGGTTTACAGGCAGTTGAGCATCAGACAAGCACAGGAGGAAGTACAAATACATCTCTGTGATTAAATTATATCAAAATACCATGACACAGAAACTAATTTCTTATGGAGCCATGATTACTTATTCAACCACTGTCCTATATGCCCATATCCCATTGGTTTTAGCTGAAGGATTATGGCAAGAGAAAAGGAAAGAAACTTGGTGTTGGAAAGACAGTATGTAAAATGCACTGAAATAAATGCTGACTGTATATTGTCAGTAGACTGTGTACCTGAAAAAAAGTTTTACATTGGTAAGCTTTACATTCTCAAATATTTGCTCTTCAAAGGGCATACTGTACACAGATGCCAGCCTTGTCCAAGGAGTAGAATGTTTTTTAGGAGGGAGTAACTGAGACAATTACTGCAAGGCTACTTATGAAAAAGTAACATACAATTTAAATGACTGATAAATTTTCTGATGCATTTGTTGCTGATGCCATACAGCCATACAGTGACATTAACATACTGGTAGAAGTTTCCTCTGTTGTACACTATAGTGGTTTTAGGCCATTTCACTTTGACTTTTACCTGAAAAAGAGAACTACAGTTAAAAGAAATTTTGGTCTATTCTTTCAGCTACCAGTTTAGCCATACTTAATAGTAGTTACGTGTATGTAGGTGGGTGAGGAAGGACACATATTCACAGAGAATCAGCTAAGACCTTTGTCTGCAAGAAAGTTAAAAAAAAAAAAAGAGAGAGAAAAAGAACGAAAAATGCCCTTGTAATTCCATAGTCAGGACTTGAGGTATCGCAAAATAAATATTCACAACCAGGAATTCAGACGTCAAAATAATTCAGCTTGGTGCTTAAATGTGTATTTTAGAGTCTAACCTTAGACTCCCATGTCTCACAACCTTAGTATAAAACTTCATTTAAAAATTGCATGAAGCATTTGTTTAAGATGATAATCTCTAATTATTTTTTTTTCCTATTTTTCCTTTAAACATGTGGATTCAATATGGACAGGCACTTTGTGACAGAAGGGAAAAGGACTTCACTGAGAGGTTCAAATTAACAATTTATTTGGACTTTACTCACAGGTTCAATACGCCACTATTTCAGGTTCTATGGGTACTATGGAGAATACACTATTGCAATTCAAAAGCAATTTGCAGAATACACTATTAGAATTTACAAATGGTCCTGAAAAGTAACAACACAAACCACAAACGCACTATATATAAATATCTTAAAAGAGTGCACTAATCATGATCTTAATAGCATGCCATATACCATCCGTATGTTTCTTAATCACTTACCCTCTTTCTCAGGTAAAGCCGCTCAATCCCTGGGAAGTTACCCTGCACAGCATCCTGGACAAGGTGGGGAAGAATCTCCTACAGGACATCTGTATTTTTGGAAGACTCACCCCTGTTTTTCTCCCCAGACCTTACAGTTTATATTTCCTGATTCGACACGGCGGGGGGGGGGGGGGGGGGGAGCCGCTCAATCCCTGGGAAGTTACCCTGCACAGCATCCTGGACAAGGTGGGGAAGAATCTCCTACAGGACATCTGTATTTTTGGAAGACTCACCCCTGTTTTTCTCCCCAGACCTTACAGTTTATATTTCCTGATTCGACACGGCGGGGGGGGGGGGGGGGGAGAGCCCAGTCAGGTGACAACTCACTGTATCTCACCTATTGTGCTCTGAAACCAGTTTGGTCAGGTGTTCCCATACATACGTCTATATGTTGTGTCTTCTTCCTGCTTCATGATTCTGGTTGAGAACGGTATGCACTTTAAATATCAGTTGGAAGAGTGATGTAATTCCTATCCTAAAACTGGGAACTAAGGCCAAGAAAGACTACATCAATAAATACATACTGAGCAATGGTCACTACTGAAATATTGAATCTTTAAGTATTCTGCCATCAAGTTGAATACATAGTCTTGCATTATGCATATATGTTCTCATATAACAGTACATGACTTTTCAGTAGGGCCTCTTACGATAGGACAAGGGGTAATGGTTTTAATATGAGAGAGGATAGAGTCAGACTAGATATAAGGAAGAACTTTTTTACAATGACAGTGGTAAAACATCAGCACATGTTTCCCATAGAAGTGGTAGATGCCCCATCCCTGGAAACATTGAAGACCAGGTTGGGCGGGGCTCTGAAGCAGCCTGATCTAGTTGAAGATGTCCTGGCTTATTGCAGGGAAATGACCTTGAAATACCTCTTCCAACCCAAACTATTCTATGATTCTATCAGTCTATATGGGATTCACAGAAGTCAGGAAGCTTAGAGACCTGGCTCAGTAAGGCATGAGGATACTCTGTGTTCCTCCTATGTTGCAGGTTCTTTCTACTGACAGAAAATCCTTTATCCAGGAAACCTTCAACTGAAATTAAGGCCATAAACAAGATCAAACCTTTTTCACCCAAAAGCTGAACATAAAAATTAAAGACCAGTGGGTCCAAAGAGCAACCAAGCCCTTCTTTTCTACCCTTACTGATAAGTTACCTGGGATGTGTTTTTGCAAAAACAGAGAAAAGAAATCTAAAACTTCCTAAAGCCCTTTTATTGCTATTTGAGAACAATGGCTCATCTTTTTGGAGCACCTGGATCTTTTTATCACATTCAGTGGACATGAATTGATGGCAATCAAGATGAGACTAAGCAGGTTTTAGCCACCTGCTTGCATCTCTTGCACCAGCACTGCCTGGAACACATGCTTTTCTGTACCAAGTCACATGGTGGCATGCAGGGATAAATTCTGCGTTAGAAATTACACCACACCCCTCAAAATTACTAAATTTTCTAGCTGATTATGAAATTTGAGCTATACAAACCATTACTGACTGTCTCCCATTCCACTGCCTATGCTTCAGTCCACATGGCAATTTGGTCTTTGGAGTCTTGCTGACTATAACATATAGATTACCTAAGGCAGGTTAGTATCAGCACAAGTCCTGTTAATATTTGCAGCTTACAAATCCGAATGGGTTTCGGTGTCCAGTCTTAGAGAGTGAAGGTGGGATCCCAGAGATACCAGTTGTAAATCCTGATGGTGGTTCATGGAAACCAGGTTTCTGAAGATGCAAATTAACAATTGGTTGTTTATCTTGTCACATATAACATATAAACCTCTAAAAGCAATCCTATACAATCAATGAAGAGAAGTCTAGCAGAATTAATTTCTTTTTAGTGAAAAGTCTGTTGTTATAAAAAAATCTGATTAATTTGGAAAGAATATAGCTGCAAAAGAAGATACAATTTTAATGCAAAATAAAGTTAAAAATTAGAAAAATATCAGTACTGGCAGTCTATAAATAAACTTACAAGAAAATCTTCTCTTAGATATTTGTTCTTCTTCCTTTTCTGTTAAATTTAAAAAATAAATAAATAAAGCTGGGGGAAAATATTAAAAGTGATTTTAAAAATAGTTACCACTTTATTTTTAAAATAGACTTTTAAACAATTTTTTCCTCTTTCTTTTAAAAAATGGCTAACCCTACTACTATTCAACAATAGTAAATAACATTTATATGCAGTTTTAATATTCTTGCCTAGTAAAAACAGTACTGTGAACTTTGAGAGAAAATTATTCCCACACACACTTTGTTCCTTTTTTCACTTTCTTCTTTATAAGTGATAGTTCTATCACCATCAATATTCTCATGTAATATTTGAGAAGTGGAAATAAAACCCTAAAATGTGTCACTTTCATTAAGACATTTTCATAATATAATTCTACCTTGAAATTACTGAAAAGCAAAGAATTTAAAACAAGTTACAAACAAGGACACAGTGGAAGTTTTGTTGCAAAATAGGAAAAAAAAGTCAATCTGTTCTACTAAGGTATATTAATCTGATGACTATTCAGTAAATGATTTTCCCCCAAAAATTGATGGGCTGGGCTTCAGCAGGCATTTGCCCCATTAGCATTTAGATCTCATTAAGACGCAAATCACAGGAGAATATATGGAAGGAGAGCACTGGCCAACTGTTTTCCTTTGTGATAAATAGCTCTCTCTAAAAATAATGACATCTCTCTCACACTCTGGAATTTCAAATATATATGGTGCCCTCTGGAACATAAGCATAAGAACACTGTTTAGAAGCCAAAGACTGACTGCAGCAGGGCAGAGGCAAGAGATTACTTGACTATATCATCTTGGCTGCCATAGAACACAATAATAGAGGCTACAGTGCCTCCCTAGTAAAGTGCAAGGGTCAAAATTTGGAGAGCAGACTTGCTCTTTTGGATATTAAATATTGCAGAAGAGCCAGAGAAAGCTCTTCTGCAAGGAAATGGAGGTCTGGGATAAAAGACAAGCAGAGATTCAAGGTCATTTATGTATCATTTTCTCATACCAGCCTGCTTCCCATCAAAAATTGTGGAACAATTGGTACATGCCTCATGTGCTTAAGGTAGGGGGTTTTTGCTGCTAGTTTTGAAGAGTTCACATAATTCACACTCTACAGACATCTCACTACATAATAAATATCTTCAGCTGACTTCTTCCTAGACTTTTTTTATCAATGAAGAAAATATTTTCTAGCATAAATGTAATATCTTGGTCCTTTCTTTGCTTTAAAGATACTTTATATGACATTTTACGGACTCGTCAGAGGCAGTTCAAGTAGATGTTTGAACTATGGTTCTTACATTGTCTGAATAATATAGAGTGTGCCTTATGGTCTTATCTGTGGGCTACTTTTGCTCTAATATGCTCATAAAATGTAACTGTAAAATGTAAACAAATCTTCCAAAACCTAATGAATAAAACCAAATTTGTGAGAGTATTTTTAGAGAAAAATATATCAAATTTATTAAATAATACAAACAATTAGCATATAACTACGTTTTTTCATCCATTGGTATCTGTTAAGACATTTAACTTATAATCCTCACCCTTGAAGAACCAATGGGAGATTCTTTACGTATTTCAGTAATAGCAAAATGTTTTTAATTTTACTAATAGGTTTCCAAAAGACAACAGGGGAATACCGAAACATCCTGGTTTGCCTCACTTCTTATGCTCAGGCCAAGAAGGCTGTTAGGAATAATTGTCCTTCCACATGTGAAGCTTTCCTATATTAAGCTTTTTATTATTGAGCCATCTCCCACATGCTATGCAGCATCTGCATGGTAAAAATCAGGGTGGGAACACGGACTACAGTGCCCTTAGATGTATCCAGCCATATACAATTTCTAACAAATACAAAATTTCTAAAATTTTCATAAATATCAGATCCTTGAAGGATAGCAGTGGCTTAAACATGAATCTTGGGGAAGACTAACAAAAATGAAAGCATTTCCTGAAAATAGTGTGGGGTGTTTTTCTATCAAAGGTAGAACATACCGGTAATAAAATTATATAGCTTCAACAATACTTGTTGCTTCCAAAATTTAAACTCCCTATTTGGTGAAGCACTGATGGTTATGAGGAAGAAGGAAGTTATTGCAGGAATAACAGATTTTCATACCTACTTCATACTATTTTCTATCAAAATTGTAGTTTTGCTGAACTTGGGCTTCAGCACTCTTGGGGACAGCTTTCCTTTTTTGTCTTTCTTTTTTAATTAATTAACAAATTATTTCATTTGGTTCCCAAGTCGCCACCCCTAAGATATATGTCCCACTCTTAGGAGGGACTGTCCTAATTCACCATCCCCTTTTAGGAGATAGGAACTATCTATACAGTTATAAAACCTAAAGATGAGGGTAATTCATCTACTTGCACATGTTGTGTCAGGTACTGATTGTATGTTGCTGCTTTTGCTTCTCAAAACTGGCTTTAAAATGTATCTAAATTTCCATTTTCTTCTAATGTTCATTCTTTCCATCATTTTAGCTTTCTCCAGGCTTATAATTTATTTAACTGTCAGACCTGATATATCATTACTCCTTCATGTGGGCCTCTTACATTTGTAGTGATATCTCCTATTTTGTTAAATGTTTCCTCTTTTGAATAAAAGCCACAATCCTTTGTGGATAATAGTGCCCCACTCACTCAGCTGCTGTTTAACAATTTTTAATCGGAGGTATGAAAAGAGATACCAAGAGATCAGCTTTCTAAGGCAGTTTAACTCTCTGATTATTACAGTAATCAGATTTTAAACAAACTAATCAGACAATAATCCATGTCCTAATCATTATGACCCAATAATGCATGGGTTATTGAAGCCACTATGCGGACAGGGAAAAATGCATCTCAGTTCCCACTGTACAAGTTCTTTTGCTTCAGAGTAAACACCAGAGCTTCCTAATGTGGAGGACTTCATAGACTATTTTTCTTGTCTTTTGGATTAATTTAAGAATGGAGATGTCAGAGTATGTGCTTAAGAGTACAAAGCAATCATTTTTTAACCAGTGGTGAGAAAGCAGTTTGCCAGTGGGGAGAGAAGTGTTGCAATCGTTCATTAATCAGGCAAGAGTCTGACCAATAGATCACAGATAAGTATACAGCATATAGCTGTGAGTTTCCCTGTTTAAAATGAAAAGAGAAAAAAAAAAAAAAAAAAAAAAAAAAAAAAAAAAAAAAAGACAGTTCTGGGAAGTGAGACAGGAGATTTTTCAAAATGTGATTTCCACTCTGCTCTAGTGACTTAAGTCAGTCACAAGCAGGTTCAAAACCAATTTGGAGAATGGAATGAAACTATATCTATGAAGATTGCTGTTCGTAACACAGGCTAATAGGGAATATTCCTATGTGAATTATTGCCAGGCGTCTGTGTTTACCTTAAGGCTTCAGCAGATGGTAAATGACATTCTAAAAGTTTGATAGTAAATTTAAGCTGAGTTGTAAGTTGATACCACTAGCAATAACAGTTCTAATATCCCTAGACAAGTCAAAACGAAGCGGCAAAAGAATAACAACTTCAGGGACAGCAACAAGAGACAGAAATTTCACTCAGTCATAACATTTAGCTGAAAAGCTTTTGCAGTGAAACTATGGCTGTTTACAAGACTGGGAGTCCAAATGATATGATTTAGCTTGTGTCTCATAGCAAATGTAAAAGCAGCTGGACCTCAAGTCAATGCTCACTGCAAGGTTCCAATTTTTGAAAAAAAAAAAAAAAAAAAAAAAAAAATTAAAGAGCTAATGGAGTTTCATGGTTGCAGCCTGGGGAAAAAAATGACCCTAAAGTCCTACAGCAATTCTACAATCTATTTCATTTTATTTTAATGGATGACTCTAGAGGTGATTGAAACTCATACAATCCACTAAATATATCATTTCAGACACAATCCATAAATGTTTAAAGTGTATCTGTGCCTGTTGTGATTTTCTTTTCTGTTTACTGAACATTTACATTTTTAGCATTTTGCTGTTTCTAGAGATAGGTTATAATTTTCTTTTCAGTTCAATGCAGACTGTGACACAGGAAGTAAAGAGTGCATGCTCTCCCATGAATAGTTCTTCTTTTTCTGTTTTATTGCTCTCAGCATGTGAAATAAAAGATGGGTTTGACTGCAAGTCAATGGTTGCTTTTTGGCCAGCACTACAAGAACACTAGCCAAACCCTTTTCAGAGAGAGGAAAGTTATACCAAGCTTAAGTTTACAAATGGAAGGAAAGCCAAAACCATTAGTAGACCACAAAGAAGTTCTTCAGGAGACCTGTGCCCAAGTAATACACAGTGGGGGTTAAGAAAACAAAGCACAAGCTCATTTGAAATGGTTTCATGTTTTAGTGGAAAAATAGTGCAAAAGCTTCCAAAAGATACAAAGAAAGACCAAAAATTAAAGTGTGATTCTGACTCTTTGTTTAATGACCAAAACTCCCAAATCTTCCTGGTACTGCTCCTCTTCTGATGAAATCAACCCTTCTCACTGGAAAAAAAAGAAAAAAAAGAAAAAAAGAAAGGTTTTTGCCTTTGTCAAAAAAGATCCAGTTGGTGACATTTTAAATAAGCTGCTGCTTTAGTATTTCCTAGAGAAGAATGACTGCTCAAAATAACACTTTAACCTTTTCCCTATTTTTGGTGTGTGTTCTTCATATTCTATGTGTTTCCCCTCACTCACATACAGCAGTTTGTCTTTTCGGCTAACTGCTTCCTGGTCAACACACAGAAGTGAAACATCCCCCAAGTGGAGTTCAAAATGTCAAGAAAGTCAGTAAAAGTAGATTTTCTTCTCTAAGCTGAAAGATACATTTTCCTAGAAGCATTTTATATTCCTTGCTTATCTTTTTCAAAATAAAATACTGTCTTTATGCGTAAATACCTGGCTGTGAAATATTTTGATACAATCAGAAATAAAATTGGTATTGAAATAAATAGATTAACAAAATGAAAAACTATTGGTCAGTTGTTTTCAGACCAAAAAGCAGGAACAAACAGGCAGTTTAAAAAATATACAATAGTATTACCAAGTGTGATTAACTTTCACCAGAGTGATTTTTTAAATTGTATAAAGCCTTTTACGTGGAGATCCCACAATTCCAATTATAAGCTGTATTTTGATGCTGAAGCACAGAAAGGCTAAATGGCAAAGCACATCAACAGCACAGATGAAAATGGAAGCCAAACTTTGCAAGTGACTGTCAATATCGCTCAATACCAATGTTGTCACTTTTGCAAGACCCTTTGAAGCCACGTCACCTTTTCTGGATTAACTTGAATTTCTCTTCTCTAGACTGACCAATGGAGAACAGTAAAAAGGAGATAATGTTTTCCACAATGTATAAAAGCCTGTTATATAAAATGGAAAAAGACATCTAGCAAGTTTTTGAAAATGTTGAAGGTTAAATCTCTTCAGGCCTGGACAGTCAAATGAATATGTGGTATTAGCTTTAATTTGTTTAAAAACGGAGTGAAGGATCCGTACCATAGGCTAGCAATCCCATGTGTACATCCTGTTCTGAAAACCACGTCATAAAGAGAAGAGCTGCTCAGCCTGGTTAGACTCAGTTAATGTGAGTATGATTCCATTCTCTGACATCCAACCATCATTTGGCTGGAGAGACCTCCAGCCAAAAAATACTAACCCTGAGTGTCAGTTAACTGGTTCTACATCCTCACACAAGAACTGGATTTTCCGACACTGGTAAACAGCAGATATCCTCTGAAGTCAATAGCCCTAAAAGAACTGAGAAACCCAATTCTCTGAAAAAAGGCATCTGCACTTTCTCTGAAAAAAGACATGAAGGAAGCTACAGAAAAACAGCACTATTCAACCAGTGATAAAATGCCATCTCTGTAGGCCCATGCTCATGCCTCACATCATGTGTTTTCTTCCTGAAGTTGCCAGGATATAAGGTACCCTCATGTCTAGCATGAGAAGACAGGAAAACAGCAGCTGGGCAAGAAGTAGAAGAGCAGGAAGAAAATGTGTTTTATTCACTCACCCTAGTGACTGAAAGGACTCTAGATAACTATATGTCATTAGCAACAGGCAAAATTCCACTGTCCACAGGTGAACCCTTTCACAACTAAAAATAGCTTTATCTGACAAATAGCAATTTTAATTCCATTAAGACTCTAGTTCACTTCCTGACTTGAAATTTGAAGGTGAATCTGTACTGACATCTTCTGACCCTCTCAACACATACATTCCATGAGTTTCGTCTCCTTCTGTCATCCCTTGTTTAATTACTTGATAACACATTTTATTCTTGGATTTGGCTCTTTCCTCCTATAAAAAGCTTTCAGACTTAATTTAAGGAACTTTACCAAAAAGTTTATTTAAATTGCTTTGAACTTCACCTCAGAGTTTTTCTTTTCTCATATCTCCTACTTTGAACTAAACTAGCTTCAGCGTGCATGAATTGGGGAAGATTCCTGTAGCCTGAGACAGTCAAAATGTAGGATTTTAGTGCAGATACCTCTTCCATTGATCCACAAAGCCACTTTCATGTGTTTATTGATTTTATAGTATTAATCCCTCATATAAGAGCAACAATGACAATGAAATTGAACTTTGTGACTGGAAATTGGTCTTCTGTTATAAAAATAAATGTCTTAGTCTCATCTAAGCATTTATTCTATGTAACTTTGCTTACAGTGCCTCAACATTTAGCTTGCTGTGGGAGACCATTATCCATTCACAGTGTTCAATTCCATTTGCCTCACTCTTCACTTATGTCACATAAAATTGACATCAGCCAATCAGGCATCTGAAACTGAATTGTCTTTTATTGTTATTTACTGCTGATCAATTTTTAAACTTCAATAAATAATTGGCTGTTTTATTTACAAAAGTACTGCTAGTGTTTCTTGACAGAAATATACAATAAGCTTTCCTCATCCAAAAGACTTTAGTTTTGGGAAGGAAAAAAAAAAGGAGGGAGGGGGAGACGACAATTACTACTGCATCAATATCTATCAAAAAGGTGACAATGTTTACATTAATTTTTGTAAAAAACAAGATGAAAATATATAGGAATATATTACCCAACATAATTCTAGATGTTATGGCTAGCTATATAACTGTCCAAACCGAAAAATCTTTCCTTTGTGATAGCTGGTGGGCAGTGAGCTGGAAACAGGAATTATCTGATATTATGTGATTATTTCTACATATTACTTTGACTTTCATGTGAATTCAATGTCTCTACATTGCTGTGTTCTGAGGACATGGAAACAAGAAGCATTAGTTAATTTGCTGTTTGTCCGTGCACTACTATTGTGTATAAGGGCTGGAAGGAATGTCCTATGAGGAGTGGCTCAGGACACTGAATTTGTCTAGTTTGAAGAAAAGGAGGCTGAGGGGTCGCATTGCTCTCTGCACCTTCCTGAGGAGGGGAAGTGGAAAGGGAGATCCTGAGCTTTTCTCCCTGGGATCCAGTGACAGAGCATATGGGAATGGCTCAAAGCTGCATCAGGAGAGGCTCAGACTTGACATTAGGAAACATTTCTTTACAGAGAGGGTGGTCAAAAACAGGAACAGGCTTCCTAGGGAGATGGTTAATGCCCCATGCATTGATGCCTCAGTGTTTAAGAGGCATTTGGACAACGTCCTTAATAACATGCTTTAACTTTTGATCAGCTCTGCTCAGTCAGTTGGACTGGATGATCCATGTAGATCTCTTCCAACTGAAATGATTCTATTCCATTCCATTCCATTCTATTCTATTCTATTCTATTCTATTCTATTCTATTCTATTCTATTCGTGTTCTACGATTATGTCCATTCCTACGTCCATTCCTGTGGACATTTATGCTCTCTCACGTTACAAAGGGCCAAATGTTAAAAAAAAACGAGGGCTTAGGGACCTAAAACAAGAAGATGTAAAATTTCAAAGTTGTCTGAAAACCCCTGCTCAGCTGCTGCCTGGGTGTAGTGAGAGTTCAGTGCAGTGGAGCTCCCTGTCTTTTAAGGAGTCCTTCCCTGGACATATACAGAAACATATCAGTTTAGACAGTACAGAGCAATAACAGAGTGAGTATACCTGCTCTACACAGAGCCTGGACATTAATCTCAGCAGACTCCCTAGTGCAGTCCATTTTAACCCAAAACTATGCAGCCAGACTCCAAAAGATTCAGTAGCTGCCATACCTGTGTCTAAAGCCAGTAAAAATTTTTTTTTCAAAATCTCTTCTGCTTCTTATATCTTTTCCTCAGGTACACTTAGTTATCAAGCTAGCAAATCATGTTGCCATTTTTTTACATGAACAATTGATGAATTCTTTTAAGCACAATAGCACAACCTACACGTTCTCCAATCTGAGTGGGAAGACAGGAAGACAATCTAAGCATAAAAGTTCTTCACTGTGGCCCTTGTTGGACTTGGTCTAGAAGTTGTATTGTTCTTGCAGTGTATCTTTGACAGTCCCTCCCAGAGATATTATGAATCTATAAACAGTTGCGAAACTACTGGAGATTTGGGTAGTATTTGCAAAGAATTAAGAAATATCATTTATAATTAGCAGGCATTTTTGATGCTTAACAGCAATCTGATCCAGCAAGAAAAATACGAGATTTATTAGTCTCTCTGACAATTATAACACTTCTTTTATAAGACATAAAGGTACCTTATAAACATAACACAGAGACTCTTTCAATTCTCACACCCTCAGTATATTTTGATAGCTCATCAAAAAAGAACTGAGGATGCTAAATAATGACATCTGCAGTTCAGGTGCCCTCATATGTATTACAGATGCAGTTTCTGTGCATTATTTTCTGACTGCTTCCTGACCCTGCATTGCAAGCACCATGAAACTTTCATGTAATGAGAAGGCAGCTATCTATACCTCTTCACATGAAGCCTAGATTGTATTTTAAGGGAAAGTCTGCCAACCAACCTATGCATGATGATTCCATAATGAGGACAGTGCTGGACTAAGAACACAAAGACGACATCTAGATTTATTCCACTTGCAGCTCTTTCCAGCCATCTGAAACTATTCAGAATAATTTTAAATCAATAAAGATTTGTGAGAGAATTTAACATTGCCAAACATGGCAACCCCTGCTACAGTAGTATATAAATCCTGTTAAATTTTATCAGACATGGGACAGCCTATTAAAAAGGATAAAAGGTGCAAATTCTATTAAAATATTCCTCTTCGAAAGATAACATAAATTATTTTTTTTCTGGCTTTTAATCCAACTTTTGCACAACTTCAATGTCATTGTAATTTGAAATCAGACTGTTCATATAATTATTTTATAAAACTGTACTGTCACTATAGGTCAAATTTTGAGAGTAAATCTGTCCATGTTGGAAGCCTACAATTAAGTTATTTAAAAGTAATACATACGTGTTTCACAATGAAGAAGACACTGAATTAAATCTTCATTCAGCACCTAACCTGTGCTGGTTAGATCCTTTTGTAACATTCAGTTGAGCTATTTTTAAGTTACTTATTGAGATTAAAGTTGACCTGAACACTAGTTTGCAATCTGTGCTTCTTTCTTTAGCCCTAAAAAGTAATATTGGACCTACTATTTGATTTCTTCGTATTTATTTCCACTTTGGCTTATTTTTCCCAAAGAATAATTTTGAGAGATTTGCTCCATAGGTGAAATAGGCAGAGAAGTGGTTTTGCCAACCCTTATTGAAATTATGTGAGGATTACCACTAAACTGAAGAAAGAATTTAGCCCTCAATAAATTAGGCTCAGCTGTGCCAAATTTTTAATCACTTGCTTCACAACATGGAATCCAAATAGAGGAGTTCAGTTTCTCAGAAAGGTACCACAAATACCTAACCTAAAAGAACCCCACCCATCTGAACTTTAATCACCTGTGACCATGTTGGATCTGAAGTCCAGAACATACTCCTAAAAGTCAGAAAACATTATTATTTCAGAAGGCGAAGTAAAGATGACAGAGATCTACTGACACCACCCGTCTTTTGTACAGTGCCATAACAAAAACATGCAATTTAAAACCTAGCTTTCGGTCATTCCTCCAGCAGGAAGGAATTAAACCTATGTTTCTCAGTAAAATGTGGTATCTGAAATGCCACTAGCAACTTAACTCTTTTTTTTATTCAAAAATCACAAGATATGAATTTAAGGTATGTGACAAAAACTTGTTTTTCTAAACATTGTTTCATTGCTTTATGTATCATAAGTAGCGCAACAAAATATGTCTAGATTTTTGTTAAGTAGTAGGGATAACAAGTGGAAGAACTATTCCCATCACACTGAGGCCCATTTTGGGATCATAGTAGCATATGTAGCATTGGTAGCATAGTTTTGGGCAGGCACAAGAAGTCAGTTTATTTGTGGAGTTCTGGTATGATGCTGGTGTTTAGTTCTCTCTGCAACATTCACTAATTCTTGAGGTTACATCCATTTCAAAGATCAGAGTGACGTGGATTGAACTAAGTCCTCAGATCAGCACACACTGTAAGTTTAAGTTCCTTAGAGACTGCTATAATTTTAGTGATGCAGTATATTTAAACCGTAATTCTTTAAAATAAACAAACAAATCAACAAAAATGAAAAATCCCAAACCTTAAAATATCTAGTGGGTATAGGTACGTATTCTGATAACACATGCAGGAGCCTCCAACTTAAAGAGGAGTGGAAGGTCACGACTGATATGCAGTCTTAGAAAATAGATCTGAATGCCCTCCTTGGATGCAAAACTTTATGCTTTGTTTCTTCCATTGCAAATAGCCTACTGTACACACTGTTGCTTGGAAAGCAGGGCATTATTTTTGCTCATTACTTATTTTTTTATTTTTAAAAAACAGACATGGGCAGTTTTCCTCAGGAGATAGGAAGAGACATGTCTATAGAGCCCAGAGAGGGGCATCCGATTCCCAGAGAGCAGAAGGGCTTTTAGCATATTTGTAGCATTCCTTAACGTCATTTCAGTCAGCGTCCTGCTGAGTGTACAAGATATTATGCATCCTATTCTGGGAAGCCGTTTTTTCTTGTGTAAGAAAATTAATGTAGAACTATAGATTTCAGTCTGAATTCTGGTGCTTCAGAATTAAGAGTTGCACTCAGTGTTGCAAGGGTTGTGTCTTCAAAGGTTTTACGCTAACTTTCATTACAATTCAAAGTTCTTTCAGAAAGTACAAGCAACAGCATAAAAGTATTCACTCTTAGTCAGGCAAACAGACACAAATATATCAGGTAACTGAAACAGGTTGGAACTTGTAATGGTTTTGAAGTTTCAGATAGAAAACAAAACTTACTTTAAGTCTTGGAAGAATATACTTGCAAATGAGAATTTTTACTTATTTAGTTCCATCACCTCTATTTGGAAAGCTTTTCAAAACAAGCTACCAGGCACTGAAGCTGTACGCTGTACACAGTGTGATAACAGTCTAAAATATAAGGCCTTAAAATTAAATAAACACTGTTTAATTATTAATAATGTTAACTGAACAATTTTGATTAAAAAAAAAGGTTCCTAAAGTTTCTCAGTTGGCTGAGAGTTGCCTGCCATCCCATCAGAGTCTTCCTCTTATCCATCCATGAAGCAGCAAGGAGGAAAAAACCCATAAGAGGTTTTTAGGTGCTTACAGAGAGAACACTCAAATGAAATGAGAGGTGAGAGTCTGGTTGAGGGCTTGTTTTGGCTGGATATAGGGTCTTGAAGAGAAAAAAAAATGTTTCCTTCATACCCTCTGACCTGGTGCAAGATAAGCAGTGCACAGTTATTTTTGTGATAGTAATAACCCTTTAGTGGTGCCTGGAGTAGCTATCCTTAGGAGATAGTCTAGTAGCTTATGCACATTACAGGTAATTCCAATGTTACACAAACAAATGTTTTGAAACAGCCTTAATATAGACAGCACGGAGTGGACAGAAAAACCTCCCACAGTCATGTAACCCTGCAGCAACAAAGTAAGCAAAAGAAAACAACATTTTCCATTGACTTTTGCATTAAAGCTTTTGCCTACTTCAAGGCACTTGCTGCATCAATGCAGCCACAGTAATGCAAATACTAGTGCAGAACAGGATTTGCCAATGTGATTTCATACTAGGCTAAATCTCTGTAGCCTGTTGAGCTTTCCCTGAAAAGCATTCATATTTCAGACTGAGAGTAGCCATAAATTGTTGATCTGGGTGAAAGCTGCAATGTTGGATGATGTCAAGTCTGCATCAGCTTACAATTATTTACTAATTTTTGTATTTCTGCTAACAAGTTGCATTCTCTATGAAATTGTTTTTAGATTGAATTTTCTACTGAAGTAGAAGGTGCCTAATTGGATTCTTCTCCCCCTAAATTCAATAACAAGACCTTGGTTTGCCCTCACATCAGTGGGAGATGTGCTGTATTTATTGGATTTACTTTTTTCCCTTTTTTACTTAATAAACAGGAAAAAGTAGTCAAATGTTTAGCAAGCATAGTGGTCCACAACAGTTTTATCTAGCAAAATGGATAAAACAAGAGTGTTTCCATTGCTACATCTTGCAATGGACTGACATTTGGCAGCAAACAACCTTTCTAAAGTTCAGGCACTGCATTAAAAAGAAGATTATAAAGGGCATCATTAGAATTGAGGAGGGAAATTGTTACTCAGCATTTCAATTACTGAGCTAGATGAGTGGCAGTAAGAAATAATAGACACAAATTAGTACTATTGAATGTTCCTAAATATCTATTCAGCAGCCTTGAAAAGTGATTTGTGTTTGGATACTGTCATAAATTTGGAAACATTCAAATAAGTTCACTTTTCTGTGTCTAGTTTCTCAAAATTCAGTTTCCAAAGAATTTTGTCAATGCCAAATTATGGACCTTGAATATTCTCCTTATTAGTCTGATTGCACCCCTATTAGCATTTTTCTGTGGGTTTTTTCCCTGCTGTGAGCATGTATAATTTATTGAAAGCATTCTCACAATTTACAATCCAACAAAATAAACAGCAAGGCACCTTTCATAAAATTTGATATTTTTAATTAGCCCACGGAGATTGCGAGTACTGAATGCTCTATATACCCTAATAAATCATTTAGGGCATGCCACTAGTGAATACTGTAATCTTACAGTATATATAAAATGATTGCCACATGGTCATCACTACAAGAAAATGAAAATCTATGTGTTACAAATATGGCGAGTCCTATGGATGTTGATGAACTTGGATGGGATTTTTATGTAAATGGTAGAAATTAATAATATTTATGCTCCTTCTTCTATTTAGAACAAATAATGTTTTAAAGTTATCTTTTCCTCTCTGTCTTAAGTGTTAACCAAAAGAAAATGTTGGGATATTGTCATGTTGAAAACCTGTTTATCATCGACTGTACTGTCGGGGGCTGGTGGAAGAGGCTTTTTCTCTTGTTTGTTTCCTATGATCTAAGTCATGCTTAAAAGCAAAACAAAACCAAAGAACAAAAACCTCGACAAACAAATAGCACATCTTTGACGCCGAGTTGCATTTATCACGGTAACAGAGATATTGCTGTACGGATTTCAGCAGTCTTTAGCTGTCACATTTACTCACATGAACTGATAAATCTGTAATGGCTGAAAGACAGCAATTGATTTATGAGTTTGTCGGAATGGAATGGAACCACTGAAAATGCCCTTATTAAAAATCTGCAATTTTTCACAAGGACTTGCTTGCCTTAATAAATGTAAGAATAAGTTTGATTTCACTCAAAATTAATGTAGTTTGAAATTGAAATGAGTTTCACTTCCTGCCTCCAGGAGGTCTGCTGACAATTTTAAAGTAACATCTAAGCCTATGGGGGGAAAAAAAAAAAAGCAGCTGAAAATAGAAAGAAAGATAAATTTTCCACAATTTGCACAATTAATACAAATAAACTAAATTTAGAAAATATCAGTTTGATATAGGCTGAAGCCATTTATTTTCTGACATCAATAGCCACTATCATTACTGTAGCCAAAGAAATTTGAGTATCATATGATTAAGAGGTAAATTTGTTAAATACATACTCATTTTGACAAATTTCCCCATTCCTTCATTGTCACCTACCCATACTGCAACTGGAAACACATTCTCTGTGTGATATGAGGATATTATACTAAAACCTATCCTTGATGATATCAGAAAGACATACATTCTTCCACTCTCAACAGAGAAATATGTCTAATCATAGTTTTCAGGCTTCCACCTGCACAACACTTCTTGCTGATCCTGTAAAACTATATGTAACATGAGATACATATACAGCCTTTTATAACACTTTTATAAACGCTTCTAGCAAAAAATATTTTCTGAAGAAAAGAGTAAATACCTTTTATCCATAATTCTACACTTTTGCTTAAAGAAATAAGAAAAAATGATTCTTTTGTCTTATTTTATATAATTCGGCCTTATTTTTCTCAACATTGCTGAGTAGAAACTTTTTTTCAAAACATAAATTTTAAGCATTTTGTAGTGGAAGAAAAATCTCTTCTAATGCTATACAGAACTTACTGTGATGTCCATCATGCCTTTGAGGAAGAGTCAGGAAATCCTTTCTTTTGTCCACAGTTAAGTTGGTTAGAATAAGAAGAAAATGGGCATAACTGAGTCTTCCCATGTCAAAGATCTGTGTTCATTCTGTTTCACTTCCCTGTCCAGCATTTCTCTCAACTATTGCATGCAAGAGCAAAAATTAAGTGCCAAAATTCACAATATTCACACCAAAAATACACTCCGATATCTAAAAACAAAAGCAAGGGAGAGTTGGAAGAGAAGGTTGGTTTGATTTATGAGATTAAACTTATATACATATTCTGGAATTGAAAAACAGAGAAATAATATGATAATTTTGAAAAAAATGATACAATATATCTTCAAGTGATAGCTTCCCATAAATATTGAACAAAAGTCTATATTTACATTGCAACAAAGATCTGGTTTTAAGTAAAGCAGTTGTATAAAGCACAATTCTGATTCCAGTTTTTTTTTTTCCACAGCATACTGTAGGTAGCCCAAAGCCAGTTAAAAAATGAAGTTTGACTCCCACAGTCAGGTTATGTATTCTGTATTATTTCTTTCGCAGGTGCTGTGCTGACATTTCAACTGTCTGACTTGTTACCTCCAGAGACTGTGTAATCCTTCCCCAAGGAGGACCAGAAAGCAAAAAAGTAGACATAGAACCAGTGAAAGTTAAACAGAATAATCGCTCTTGCCACTGAATAAAAACTTAGTGTATACTGAAGAAATAAAACAACAAAAGAAACAAGGGAGACAAAAATAGTCCATAACGAACCAGAGGGATATAATGCCAGTCCATGTTGGCAGAGGGGTAAGATATACTTCTGCCTGGGGTAGTGAAACAAGAACTGCAATGAAGCAACACAGGACAGCGTGGAATTGCAAATGAGGAAGATTGCAGCCACTTAAAGATTAATTCAGTGGAAAAAAGTTTCATTCATTTGGAGAAAACACTTTCAAACAAAGAAGTTGGGTAGTATTTGGGCTCTATGGCAACTGAGACAGCAGAATTTACTCATTTGGAGGCTGAATTGTCATTTAAAGGCGTAAAATGCAGGTAAACGTTAGAAACACGAGACTAAAAATTAAACATTAGATTGCCACAAATCTCAATGTCTTAACCCTTATCCAAAGCTAATTGTTGGTTGAAAGATTCTTATTTACTTCAATGTCTCTTATGGTAGGCTTTTGCTTGCTGTATCAAGGTACTGTACAAAACCTTGAGATGCTCATCTACTGTGCAAGATAAATCTGTGTTCGAAGTCAACTTCTTCTGGCTGGAAACTGCCAGCCAGGAAGAAAAGATCTTCCAGGCAGAGGAAGATTTTCTTCTTTGCAGTAATCAATCATTGAAGCTGAAAAGGCCTCCACTGACAGATGTATCTTCTGTCTCTATACCCTAAAGAAATCCAGGAGTTTCTCAGTAGACTCATTTAAGCTTGAGAGCCATATTCAACACATAAGTCCCATATAGGACATATATGGGACAAAACACAGAGTCAATAAAATCTGGAAGACATTGTCCAGAGTAACATGCAGATCAGGCAGAAGGACAGCAAATCACTCCCTTCTCTGTGCTGGAGCCTATTTTGCATACAAGGTGGGTTAAAGCCCTGTAGAGAGCGAAGCTGCAGTTGTTGTCATCCTTAATGAAAATCAATCAGATTTCAGAATAGTCTCTTGCTTTGTTTATTTTGGCATGCAGACTTTGGGATCAGGAGGCAGGTAAGGTGTCTTCTATTTTCTTTTTTTAAAAAATATTTCAAATGTATTTATTTCTTTATTACATAATTTTATTATATGGATATAGTAATTAATTTTTTTTAGATGTACAGCTATTTATTTTAAATTTCTTTCTATACCAGTCTTGTGCTTGATTAAGTAATATATAAACTGTGAATGTGCTAGTGAAAATTACTACGTGTTCCTTGACATTCACAGTAAACCCTGTCTGAGATGGGGTACGTATTTTCTCTGGGATGATTGCTCAGTCAAAAATACAGAACTGAAGAAGACATCCTAGGTCATCAGTTTAAGTCCTTTGATACCACAGGCAATCACAGTCTGTATTTCAGTATAATTATTACCTTTTAAAAGAAGTTTTGTTGCTCATTCTCACTACATTTACTGAAAGATCACTCCAGAGTCTCATTCCCCTAAGGCTTACAAAAGTCTCGGTTTCAATTTATTCATAGTTTATTTATCCCTCCCACTGAATTCATAAACATCTGTTACAACCCTTCTTAGCCTTTGTTTTGCTAGCCTAAACAGGCTGTGCTCTTTTACTTTCCAGTGGGCTCTCTTTCCCCTCATCAAATAAGATTGAATTCATATTTTTTGAATATAGTATTTAAAATTATGTCTCCCCAATACTTTGTAGAATGGCTATAATACTTCCATATCTTTGCTAGAAAGATCTTATCTGAGACAGCTTAGGACTACATTTGCCATTTTCTTATCAGTGCTTCAATCGTTCTGCATTTGATTAATGTAGCTGTGCTTTCTTCTCTGACATTTTAACTGATGAACTTCCAGCTTCTGGAATAATTTTTTATTAGTCACAAAGAATGGAACTTTGCATTTTGTACTGCTTAATTTTATCTCATTTATATTTCTGCTGTCCACAGGACTATTCAGGTCTTTCTATATCATTCCAGTCCTCCACAGAATTCAAGCTGTTCCCTTCTTGATTTCCTAAAGACTCATTAGGACACTTCCACTTGATATTTGTGAAAATAGTAAATGAAAGTAGTGCCATGACTGACTTCTATAGTAACACACGTAACTCTAGCCCAAACCTGCTTCTTACCACGTTCTTACCTAACATAGATCTCTTTCTTACTTTCACTGAATTTATCAAAAAATTTCCTCAGTAATCTCATAGCAAATACTTCCTCAATTAACAGGCTAGATTAATCTCATGTTCTTCGTCTAAAAGACAGATTATCAACATAGATCTACCTACGAAAAATAAAAATGTACATTACCTTATTTTTCATTGATTTGCATTTATTTCATTTCAAATTGCTTTCATAATTGTGCTGAGTTCAGACTAATGAGACTGAGTTACCAGCGAAGCAGTAAAAGAATACAAGCTTTTTCTTACTTTCAATAAAAGTCCTAAATTACCTCATTTTTTTTGAATCGAGGTGTTAAATTTGGATTTCACATCTCCATCACTTTCCTTCTCAAGACTAATTTTATCAGTACTATGATGGTTTTAATACTAATCCTACAGTTCAAGGTCAGATATCAGGCAGGTGAGCTTTACTCT
This sequence comes from Calidris pugnax, assembly GCF_001431845.1. NCBI lineage: Eukaryota > Metazoa > Chordata > Aves > Charadriiformes > Scolopacidae > Calidris > Calidris pugnax. The sequence continues at coordinate 4,088,356 of NW_015090926.1, forward strand.
GTTACGAATTTACTAACACGGTGTTCTGTTGTAACAAACTGCTTTTCTAAGCATCTTCATCTTGGTTCACAAGTTTCAGGAGTTAGCATTAATACTGTAAGTACTGTGGAAGCACATAGAGGATCAAAATATTTGGTAAAGTTTTTCACAAGAAGTTTCAAGAAAACTCACCTTAGTTTCCTTTGCTAATAACACATATACTATTCTGGAAGAAAATCTATAATGTATTAAAAAAAATAAAATCCCTAAGTCCAAGACAGGAGTGTAATAGGTTGCAGTTTCTTTTCTTTTTTATGTTTGATTTTGTCATCAATTTACATGTCATGGGGATATCATACTTATGTCTGAATCCTGAAGGATTTTAGGTATTTGGGGTTAAGATGAATGATGTTCCTTTGTTGAAAATTTATGATAATTGTAAGTCAAAATTTTATCAAAACATATGTACTCTACTCTTTTCTCTTCCTTAAAAGAAATATCAAACATAGTTTAAAATTAAGATGGAAATGACAGATATAATAGTCTGAAGTATAACAGAGTGATACGTGATTTATTTCTTTTTCAGCCTCTTGAAGCATATGAAGAGTATGCTTGCTTTTTTTGTTTTGGCAGGGAGTGCGAGGAATGATTTTGTTTGGGATTTTTTTCATTCCTCCATTCTGGAGTTCATATGCTGTTGCAGAATAAACATCACTCAATCAATCTACATAGCCATCTATTTCACTCCATAGGCACACAAAGGAAAGCAAGCCGAAGTGCTCTGTTCCCCCGTATCACTTCCCCTAATGCCAGCTAACTCTCTGCTGCCCCCTTTTCGAGCAGCTGCTGTTGCTGACAGATGGCAACATCTGGGAGCACAATGCCCAAACACTCATGTATGTACCTCACTCTTGCCATTCCAACTACCTGCTAGGCTTTAAGAGAAATTGTGAACACTGATTTTATTCCTACCTGTTTGGTTTATTCACCCGAACTCCACCTGTTTAAAACCTCGAATCTGTGTCTCTGTAAAAATAATACTCTCTGAATTTTGGACTTAATTACTAAAACAGTTGTTTAATTATTTCACAAAATTTTACAAGCCCAAGAAATACAGACATGCCCTGTAAAAGTAAGACAGACCCAAAAAAATAAGCTATGAGAATTCTTAGATGCATGAAAACCTTAATTCTGTCTATAGAAATGCCATTGAGTATTGATACAATTCTCATTAATGCATAATGGTATTTGTGTTCCCAGACTAAATTAAACTGGACTTTAATACCAAATTAAAATATTTTTCTCCATGAGGGCAACAATTACAACAAAGGATTTAGCCTGTGTATGACCTATTTCAAGGCTGTCTTTTAGAGGCTATAAACAGGCTAAGACAATGTTGCGGAGATCCTCCTTTGTGTGGTCAACTGGCATTCAGAAGCTGGAAGGGAAGAGATTAAAATTTCACGGATGAGCAGCTTCAGTTGCAAAGGAACCTGCACAAAAGAGAATTATCCTGGTCTCAGCCAACGTGAATGAAGTATCCCTTCTCCAGGGTAGAAAGAAAATAAGCAGAATAGAGTGTGTTAGTTAAAGGTTAGTTCCTCTTTGAAAGCGATGACCTCCTTTCAAAAAAGTCAGGATTTAGCGGTGTTAGATGATCATCCTGGTAAATTTAACTTAAAAGTCAAAGTGGAGGAACTTTCTTAATTGGCACACAATTTAGGTTACGGAAAGTCTGTTTGATTGTTTTGCACAGACTGTGAAAGGTTGCTTATAAACTTCTGTTAACAAAATACAGTGTAACACAGAGCATTAAATGAAGAACTAAATGAAAGTTATATGAAAATAAAATTTTAAAATGTGCTATCTCCTTAAGAAAGAGAGAATGTGCCAACTTCATACAAAATATAAAATATCAGTATAACATTCAAACACCATAGAAGCTATTTTTGCAAGATGGCTGGTAGTGTTTCAAGATTCTCAGCAGAGTGACTGAAGGAAGCTAAAGAATATGTGGGTCAGAAAACTTCATACACAGGGCATAATGAAACACATATTGATCAGAGTTCTGCATTTACGGGGATAACTATTACCCCTAGGTGTGAAAAAATGAACTCTGGTGGGCAATAACATCCACGTTATTGAATAATCCAGACAGTGGATTCTCTCTGTTGCTGACTCTTTCAGTTCCTTTATGATGCCCTTTACTAAGTATGAATGCATGTTACTGTGTCCCGCAGTTCCACAGGGATGACTCCAAGATTGGCAAGGACAGAGGAATAACCAACGGGAACAATAATCACAATATTGGTGTCATGTTATTAGTACGTTTAAGAGACACGGCCCATTGACTCTCATGGAACTAGCAACAGCTTTGCCACACTCTGCGCCAAAACTCTTCCACGTGCTGTACTGTGTCTAATTATCGGTCCACAGTGGGCCCCAGTCTTCTAAAGTCTCTTTCCATCTGACATACAGCTTCCTGACAGTGCTTGTTTCCTACTTCGTCCTAGTGCTTTTACTGTGCTGTGCAGGCTGGCTGTGTAAATCTGATTTAGGTTGTCCCTTTAAAAGCAGGAGATAGAGAAGACAGCAAGTGAACAGCAGAGAGTCTTTGATAACTCAGGAGTCTGAGTTCTCAATATCCACAACACGTTTAGTCCCTGTACCGGGTGTCAGTGGTGAGGTGCTGGCAGTTGGTGGCTGCAGGGCAGACTCTGTGAGCGGTGGCTGGGGCTGCCCCAAGCTGGAGACCCATGCCGCAGGAAGCCTCTTGGCCAAGGTGGAAATGTATTTAAGGAAATGTATTTAAGGAAATGTAAAACCTGCTGCACATCAGAGAGACGAGCAAGGGGGTAAAAGTGCAAGAAATAACCCTGGGGACAACAAGGTCAGAGAAGGACAGAGAAGAGGTGCTCCAGGTGCTGAAGGTGAGATTCCCCACAGCCTGTGGAGAGGGCAATGCCAGATCAGAGACCTGTCACAGCAGCCAGTGAAGGACCTATTCAGGAACAGGTTTTTCCAGCTTGTGGAAAGTACCAACACTGGAGCAGGGGAAAAGCACAAAAAGGAGCAGAAGAGAGGAGCTGTTATGGACTGGCCCCAAACCCCATTCCCCATCCCCCTACACCAGGGATGACATGGAGAAGTGGGAAATGAAGGAGTGAAGTTAAGCCTGGGCAGAAGGGGAGAGTGAGGAAGGCATTTCAGTTTTTTGTCTTTGTTTCTCTCCATCCAACTCTATTTTAGTTGTCAATAAAGTAAGTTAACTTTATTCAAGTGAAGTCTGTTTTTCCCATGACAGTAACCAGTGAGTGATTTCCTTGCCTTTATCTTGATCCACAGGCTTTCTAATCCTATTTTCTACCCCTGTTCTGTTGAGGCAGGGAAATGATGGGTGGCTAGGTGGGGTTCTGGCAGTCAGCCAAGGTCAAGCCACCACAGTCCCTTAAATCCTAAACCTCTATCATGTGAACAGATGGAAAATTACAAGTAAGAAAAGAAAATATCTAGGTGAAAAAAATTCCTAGATGATGTTAGTCAAAATAAAGGGTCCCCATGGCTATTTGGTCTCTCAGGAATTAAAACACCAAGAATTCCAGCCAGACTGAATTTCACCGTGCTACCTCAGCTACATTTCCCCACCAGTTCTGTTAAAAACTCAGTCAAAAAACCCATCCAGGTACTCTTGATTATGTGAATATAACATCTAGAGGATTAAAAAAAGAAGTTGTTTACATGTTTTCTGTTGCTAGATTTGGTGTGGTTTTATTCTTTTCTCTCACAATCCTTTGTTTTAAAACTAATGTTGCAGAGAAGGCTTACTTCAGTACTGAAGTGCAAGACATCATTTTCTAGATTCAGGGGTATTCTGCAGTCCAAAGCTGCTCTAATTAATAAAGAAATATCTCGGGTTCACCATAGGATTATTGCCTGCATTTTCCTACCCCCTGGCAAAAATTCCACCAGAGACAGAAATATCTAATAATATCTAATTTGCCGCCATCTTAAAATAATGTGTTTTTAACGATGGCAGTAGCCCTTATAAAATCCCTCTATGTAATTTACTGATGCCCAGTTATAAACACATTGTCTAATGGTTTTATAAGAGCTTCCATCTGAAACCAAAATAGCACAGCTTTGCTTTTTGATTGGTAAGAGGTAAACTCAACTAGTTTCTCTGGACTGAAGAAATTTTGGGCTAAAAATCAGATTTTCAACAAGTTCCAAGTACTGCAAATTCAATCAGAAAACAGATAGCTACACTAATCAATTAGACTGAGTTCTCAAAATACATTGTCCAAATGCAAAACATTTAAACTAAATTAGACATTTTTTTTCCCTTGGCTTCTTTATAGTTGCCAGTTTTGCCATGTCGTGTGTGATGCTGACAGAAAACCATCCATAAACTGCACTGTTTTCAAATCACATATATACAGTTTCACAGAAAGCTGTATTACACAAATATATGTTCATAGTTCATTAGTCTTTTGGACTATGCATAGTTGTCTGAGGAGTCAAAACAGTAACTTTAATTCAAAGTACAGTTACTGACTGTAATAATAAAAATAAAAGAACCACTTCCTAAATGAGGCAATAATGGAATAGAAATAATAACTTATGTTGTTGGTGGGTTTGGTTTCTTTTTGCATAACCTACTTCCTACTCCATGGAATATGCACACAGAGAAACACAGACAACAACATAGACACAGACATGGACGGAGACACAGAGATTTTTGCCTCATTAAATATTGTAATTATTCCTTAAGCTAAACTGAGATAACATCTACCTGAGAAGCCTGAGGATGAATACACTAATTTTAATTTAATCTGTTAATTGGCTGTAAAAAAAGCTTTGTGACTGCAAAGTTTGTTCCTTAATAAATGCTGCGGTAACATGAAGGTTTCCTCTAGGAAAACAAAAATGGGAGGATGGAATAAACAAGGGTTTATCAAAGAGGTTTTAGCCTTTTTAATAATAAGAAATAGGATGAGTTCTTTTCCTGGTCAGCAAGTTCTAGTTACATTTATCCAGAAGCTCAATGGATTATGTCTCCAACCACTGTGGAACACACCCTCCTCTGGCTGCTGTGAACATTCAAAGAGGAGCAGATGAGATGAGTACACAGACCTGAGATTGGGAAGCCTTCCCTGGCCCACAGTTCAGATGATACAGGCCGGTGAAGCACCACTAGCCTGTGCTCTGGAGCAGCTGTCACGGTGAAAACAAGGGTGTAACATGAAGAGTTTAAAAGTGATAAATATTTTGACTTAGCATGCATTCTGCTAAATGAGGATGTTAGTGTAGGCTTTCCTTATTTGTTTGAAAGATCTGTGTGGTAGATATTTTATAATGTTGTGTGTTGTGTCATGTGATTTGACCTCATTATTTGAGTTCGGCTATACTAACTACCTGGACTATACTTTAATGTTTATAGAGAGACCGTACAGAACATTTCCATCTCTAGCTGCAGTAGATGTGATTTTGTAAGTTTCAGAAAAACTTTCTGAGATTAAATGAACACAGCTGTAATTTTCTCCTTATAGATACACCTGATTTCCTCTCTTCAGCAATAGGACAAGGGGCAACCGGGTCAAGCTGGAACATAGGAAGTTCCATTCAAATATAAGAAAAAACTTCTTTACGGTGAGGGTGATGGAGCACTGGAAGAGGCTGCTCAGGGAGGTCGTGGAGTCCCCTTCTCTGGAAATCTTCAAGACCCACCTGGATGCAGTCCTGAATAATGTGCTCTGGTAATCCTGCTTAGCAGGGGAGTTGGACCAGATGATCTCTAGAGGTCCCTTCCAACTCTGACAATTCCGTGATTCCGTGATTCACTGGTTTCTCTCATCCTAAGCAGAAGATGCTGACATGGCAGATCCAAGCAGCAGGCAGTGTCTAGAAAGCTCTATCATCTCAGATGAAATGAGAGGTTTAGAATTTAGTTCACTTCTTTCTCAGTGACAGCATTATATCTGAGATTCCTTAATACAGTCTCAACTAACCTGTTATTTAACTGATGAGAGAGCAAATATCAATACTAAAAGCCACTATCTAGGTTGCAAGCAAATACATGTTCAGAAATAGAAGTTCAATAAAGTTACTCTTGAATTGACATTGATCTTTTAAAAACAGCTACTTGCTGTATGTATTGAATCCTGTTCTATTGCTCATAAGACAATGAGAGCCTTAACTCATTCTGTTTTGACAGAGCAGAGCAGCTGTACCTGGGACTACAGGGAATCATGTAAATAAGTCTGTAGGATACTCCAGTTACTCCAGAGTAAATCACAATATTTTTTGCACTCCTACACTATCATTATTAAGAGAGCAATGACTTAATTGGTCAAATCTGTAACTTCATAAATTCTCACAGCTCACCAGAGGCATCATTCATGGAATTCATGGAATCACAGAACGGTTTGGGTTGGAAGAGACTTTAAAGATCATCCAGTTCCAGCCTCCCTGCTATGAACAACCCCAACTCTCTCAACCTGTCTTCACAGGAGACGTGCTCCAGCCCCGCATGATCATCTTTGTGGTTCCCCTCTGGACTCACTCCAAGAGGTCCATATCTTTCTTATACTGGGGAACCCAAAGCTGAACACAGTACTCCAGATGGGGTCTCACAAGAGTGGAGTAAAGGGACAGAATCACCTCCCTCAACCTGCTGGCCACACTTCTTTTGACGCAGCCCAGGATGTGATTGGCATTCTGGGCTGTGAGCACGCATTGCCGGCTCAGGTTGAGCCTCTGATCTACCAACACCCCCAAGTCCTTCTCCTCAGGGCTGCTCTCAATCCACTCTCCACTAAACCTGTATTTGTGCTTGGGATTGTCCTGAACCAGGTGCAGGATGTTGCACCTGACCTTGTTGAATTTGATGAGGTTTGCACAGGCCCATCTCTCAAACCTGTCCAACATCCTTTCCCTCCAGCGTGTCAACTGCACCACAGAGCTTGGTGTCATTGGCAAACTTGCTGAGGGTGCACTCTATCCGACTGCCCATGTCTCCGACAAAGATGTTAAACAACACTGGCCCCAGTACCAACCCTTGAGAAAAGTGACTCATCACTAGTTTCCTCTTGGAGATCAAGCCATTAACTGCAACGCACTGAATACAGCCATCCAACCAATTCCTTATCCACCAAGTGGTCCAGCCTTAAAATCCATGTCTCTCCAATTTAAAGACAAGGATGCCATGTGGGACATTGTCAAATACTTTCCACAAGTCCAGGTAGAGGATGTCAGTTGCTCTACCCTTACCCACCAATGCTGTAACCCTGTTGTAGAGGGCTACAAATTTGTCAGACACAATTTGCATCTGGTGAAGGCATACTGGCTGTCACCCATCACCTCCTTATTTTTCATGTGCCTTAGCATGGTTTCCAGGAGGATCTGCTCCACGATCTTGCCAGACACAGAGATGAGACTGACTGGCATGTAGTTCCTTGGGTCATCCTTTTTTTTCCCTTTTTAAAAATGAGGGTTATGTTTCCCCTTTTCTGGTCAGTGGGAACTTCACTGGACTGCCACGACTTCTCAAAAATAATAGGTAGTGGCTTAGAGACTTCATCTGCCAGTTCCCTTGGGACTTGTGGATGCATCTCATTAGGTCTCATGGATCTGTGCACCTTCAGGTTACATAGATGGTCTTGAACCTGATCTTTTCCTGCAGTGAGCAGTTCTTCATTCTCCCAGTCTCTGCCTTTGCCTTCTGGGACTTGGGTGGTGTGGCTAGTGCCCTTGCTGGTGAAGATCCAGGCAAAAAAGTCTTTGAGTACCTCAGTCTTATCCATATCTCAGGTAAACAGGTCTCCTGTTTCCTTCTGGAGAGGGCCTACATCTTCCCTAATTTTCCTTTTATTGCTGACGTATTTATAGAAGCCTTTCTTGTTGCCCTTGACATCCCTGGACAGATTTAATTCTACCAGAGCTCTAGCTTTCCTAACCTAGTCCCTGGCTGCTCTCACATTTTTTCTATGTTTCTCCCAAGCTACCTGTCCTTTCTTCTACCCTCTGCAGGCTTCCTTTTTGAGTCTGAGTTTCTCTGAAACTTCTTGTTCATCCATGCAAGGCTCCTAGTGTTTTTGCCTGACTTGCTCTTTGTGGGGATACATTGCTCCTGACCTTGAAGGAGGTGATCCTTGAGAATTAATCAACATTCTTAGGCCCCTCTTACATCCAGGTCTTTATCCCACGGTACTCTTCCAAGCAGATCCCTGAAGAGGTAAGTCTGCTCTCCCGAGGTCCAAGACAGTGAGCTTGCTGCCCTAAGGATCTGGAACTCCATCATCTCACAGACAGTGCAGCCAAGGCTGCCCTTGAGCTTCACATTCCCCACTCGCCCCTCCTTTTGGTGACAAAAAGGTCCAGCATGGCACTTTTCCTTGTTGGCTCCTCTTTCACTTGGAGAAGGAACTTACCATTGACACATTCCAGGAACCTCCTGGATTGCTTATATCTTGCTGTGTTGTCCCTGCAACTGACATTGTGATGGTTGAAGTCCCCCATGAGGACCAGGGCTTATGAACATGAGGCTGCTCCTATCTGTCTATAGAGAGCCTCATCTGATCAGTCTTCCTGGTCAGGTGGCACTGTAATGTCACCTTTCCCTGCCTTCCCTTTAATCCTGACCCATAAACTCTCAGTCAGCTCCTCATCCTTCCCCAGGCAGATTTCCATGCCTTCCAGCCAGTATTCTGTGTTTTGCATCAGACAAGGTAGTGTAAGTTGTGTAAATCTCCTGCAGGTGTTCAGACCAGCCAGATACATATTGCCTCTTAACAGAATTGTGGAGATTTCTTAGGAGGGCAAGTAGTTATGTTGCCACAAAATGAATAATCTCAGCAGCCTATGCAGTTTAAAATTTTTAAACCTTACTGCACTTAACATATACCTTAAAATCGGTGCACAAAAAAAACCAAAACAAACCAAAACAAAACAAAAAACGGACTATCCAAAATAGATCATGATTTTTCAGTTTTCAGGTCAGCCTGGTTACCCATTTTTTATGGAAGTTCAATTTGCATTTGAATGTTTAATCATTTTCATTGATAAAAGCTCTCCTCAGAAACAACTTTCATAGCAACAAGATGCTCCAGAGCTTGCTCCACACCAAAACCACATTCACTGGGTTTCTCTTGAATCTGGAACACCACTGCCAAAATCAAAATGACCATCACTGCAAGATCCTGATGAAAGAAAAGGCCATAGATTGAAAACTAGTCTGCTATGCAAAAATTAACAATCAAAGAAAAGCAGTGATGTTCTGTACCAAGCACAGTTTCAAGATAAATCACCAAAAAAAAAGGCACTTCTGGATTTGAAAAGCTGAATTTTACTTTCTAGATAAAAAACACACTTGGTCTGGCCAAATACATCTCATGTCAGTCATGGAGCTACATTTTCACATATTAGGGAAACAATTTTGGTGCTGGCAGTTATACAAGGACATTCTCAGTCATAAAGGAATTGGGTTCTGTTAGAGATCTGAGTTCAGATTAGAACGTCCAGTATCAGTGAACAGTAATTTATTTTATTTTTTTGGTTGGTTTGCTTATTAAGATTGATGAAGCATCATGGAATGGATACTGACAGAATAACATTAATGCATATTATATCGCTTTGTAAGTTTTCTTACAAAGTTCCAGGTGCTACTCTTCAATGCTTTGTGTGTATGTATGTAAGTGCACATGTGTGTCTCTGAAGGAATGTGCTGAAAGCCAAGAGATAGGAGTAACACCTATGTGGAAGGAAGCTTACAGGAGCCAGAAAAAAGGATAGTGTTTACTGATAGCTTCGGGATTGTTTAAGGACAAAAAAATACTGGCAACTTCACACAGTTATTCTGTGAAAAGGTCTAATAAGTGAATGTAAATAACTATGAGCAGAAAAAGTAGGATGCTCTTGGATGTACATTGATCCTGATTTTGATGGTTTACACATAGCACACCACCAGAATACAACAGACCATCTGGAGTCACTAGACATGAAACTGTAAAATCATCCATGTGTTACATGCCTTACTGTCAGGCCTCTAGAATAGATACCATCATAGTCCAAAGTGTTATATTTGGGTCACTTCATATCCAATTTACTTCAAAACACTTTTTATGAGTAAAATGGCAATTGTAATTATTTCACATAGTGCTAAAAATAATTATTCTGAAGGGAGGAAAGAAACAAAACCTTAAAAGTACACCAACACTGGATTTCCCCCCCCCCCCCCCGCCTTACTGTAGAAGCACTGTCAGTTCAAGACAATTTCCAAGCTTGTGGCAAGTTTTTTTCCATGCTTGATAACGTGTCACAACTGAATTATAAATTATTTGTGGTAGGATGATAATGTGATTACAGGAGGAATCAGGAAAAGCATCTTTTCCGTTTTCACAATGGTATGAACAGAGAACCTTTATGTTCTCATACCTCCATGTTCCTCATGCAAACAGAAATGAAAAAGTTAGTGCAGGCTAAATGAACTGACTTGTATTTAAGAACATCATTATTTACACAGCTGTGAATCATATTGCAGTACCAAAATGGTTATATAAACAAAGTTACAGAATAACCTGAGTTTACTGTTGTATGAACAGCAAGACCTACCACTGTTAATGCTTAACTGTTTTTATAGTGAATCTTTTCAAAAATACTACTGACAATAAATAGCTGTTCCATACTGTTACTTTTCAAAATTCACTAACAATGGGCTGCAATCTGTTAAAACAAAATTTTAGGAAAAAATATATTTCATTTATCTGCTAATGTTTTTTCTAGTAAAGACACTGAAATTTAAGATTTAAGATTTAAGCCTTGCTTTTGTATGCTTTTTTTAATGGACAAAAAATTTTCAGCCAAGAAATTCTTATCAGAGTATTCAAGAAAATACTGGGACCCAATGAGTACGTGAAATTTTTAAAAGGTAGATCACTTCATTAGTTCTATAGCTAGACATCCCAAATGTCTAACATAATCCATCCAATTTTAAAAGTCTGGACATTTTATTTCAATGGATAGGCCCAGTGATTTATTAGACTCTGAGTAATAAGGAAACTGCTGGTGAGTATGATGAACTTCTGACAAAACAACTTGAAGGGCTAGACAGTCAGTTTAGCAATATCAAAAAGAGAGGGCTGTAGGTAAACAGGGCAAGTGGGGAGGGGGCAGGGAGGAAAAACAATAAGAAAGAAACTAAGCAGATGGCAGAAAGTGCCATATATTAAAAAGAAGATAACACAGAAAAGTTGAAACTTTGAAGTCAAAGTACAAAGGCTACACAGCTGTATGCCAGAAATTCTGAAGGCAGTCATAGGGAATAATCCATTTTCCTAGTTCTATGCAGAAAAGAGACATTTGTTGTCATGAAAGACTTATAGTTCTCTTAAAAAACAGGTACACAAACTTCAGAGACTCAGCTGAAATGCTAACAAACTTGCCAATAGAGAGAACTAAGTTTAATGGGAAGAAACAAAAAAGGAGGTAAGTGTTATGTTATTTATTGGTTTTCCCTACCTGTCTAGGACTTTTTGAAGACACAGCCATGTGAAAATGTTTCTTAAGATAACTTTGCAATGCTGTTGAGAATTTCACAACTGAGAATAAAACCCCAAACCCACTGAAGTCAAGTAAAATTTTCCATTCCCTGTGATGATGATGTTAGAATACAAAATTTTCCATTCTAGAATATACATATAGCTCGTATATGTATATGTATATGTATATGTATATGTATATGTATATGTATATGTATATGTATAGATAATGGTTGCCACAAGGTGTCTTTGATAAGAGTATGAAAATCTTGTACAAGGTTAACTTGCTAGAACCTCCTTCTAAAGAAGGTTCCACCCCAAAGCCTAAGAAGCAAAGGTTTACTTGCTTCCTTGAGTGTGGGACTTTATTCCACCTAGAATCCACTTTTTTTTGTTCACTTTAATTCTAAAGCATCATTACTTGAAGAATTAAATAGTAGTAATTGAATAATGACATTGCTAAAAAGAATATCCATTCTTTTTGAAATTGCTTTCTTTCAGTTGCATTAATGATTATCATACGCTTATATAATAAAACAGACAGAACGAGGGATCTGATCTCCTTGCTCTCTAGCACCCATTATTTTCTGGCTTTTTTTCTGTCCTTAAGGGTTTGAGATTTTATTCTCAAGAGGAAAATAATCCCTTTCCTCACTTCTTCTTTTTCTTTTTTTTTGTTAAATTAATGTTTCTCCATTACCCACATGATTTTCTATAGCCTTAGTTTCACCACATACACAATCTCTATTTCCTGATGAAGTACTGTAGACCGGGTTGAGGCTAATGGTGAGCAATTTACTTATATAATGACATTATTTAATATTTTCGGTATTACTTTTCATTCTATCCCTAACAGATCTTATCCTATCTTAAAAATCCCTGAATATTGATTACAGGAATACGTGTGTGAATTAAAAATGTCAATTAATGTATTATTGGAGACAAGCAAAGGAGTATTACTTGTCATAATTAGGCATCACAAATCCATATGCAATTGATTGTCTGCTTCTCAGATTCTAGGAAGCACCCACATTTGTGTCTGTTTGGTGTTTTCTATTAATAATAATCCATCATGCATAATTAGGAGAATCACGTGCATCATGGTCTTCAGATCCATCGGTGCAGATAAACAAGTTTGGTGGGAAAAAAGAAATTAATCCCAGGACAATTTTTATAATTATTATAATGTAAGTAACTAGAATGGTTTGGATTTGCTGATAGGGAGCAGCTTCCAACAGAAGCTCTAATCCATAAGAAGATGATTTTGCATTTGTACTGTTAATCAAAGGATTGAATGGCAAAAGGAGAGAACACATTTTCTACTGGGGTTAATCTATAATTTCATTATGAACTTTATTTTCATACTCAAATCTTTGAGCTCTGTATTTGTAAGTTTATTTTTGCTTCTCCTCTTCCCTCTTTTATTACAAAACTTATTTTATAATAGCCCACTATTAGGTCAGCCAAATGGGAGCAAATTCATGCTAGTTATTTCATCAGACTCTTGGGAATCTGTTATGTTTCAGGTTTCTATGATACTTCTTAACCTGCATTTTGTGAGTAATATCATTCTGAAAATTGTACTTTTTGAATGAATTTTCCCTACTTCCTATTCTTTTCAAGGTGGTTTTTTGAAGGATTTACATGAAATCTATCCTGTCATTTCTGACTGCATGGCAGTGGGGGAATTTAATGTGTGCAATCATAAATTGTAGCAATTACACTTGGTTCTTATTGATCAAGTGCAAAACCTTCTAAAAAGTTTGAGGAATTATTTTCCATCATCTAATTTTATGTAATTACCTGAAATACGATGAGATCAGTAGTAATACAGAGAAAACAAGTCCAGGAAAGTGCATTTTGTTTTTTATATGAATAGCAACCTATTTGGCCAAGTCATCAAAATCTGAAAGTCATAGTTCATGGTGAAATGTCAACACCTGAAACAATATCTGAAAAATGCAATTATAAACACCATTTATAAATAATTTTCTAAAAATTACAAGTAGACAGGTAAATGCTCTAAAGATACAACCTGTTGTTGGGTCTGCTCATCTTCTCATATTTCCATGATGCTGCAAGGACCTCCAGTTTCCTACCAGGAAGGTACTTAACCAGCTTTCCAGAAAATTGGCATGGACTCATCTACCACAGCCGCATGTCCCTAGACTTTAGGCCTAAAAGCACAAAGACTATAATGAAGAACACTCACCTTTGATAAAGCCAGGAAACAAACAGATCTAGTGCAGTCTTTCATGCTACACAGTTAGAACAGACTTCCAAAGGGAAAAAATCTCTTGCTTTTCAATCTTAATGATCATTGAACACTGCTTGGACCAGAAAGAAAATAAAAGAAAATAAACAGACCAGGAGTGGAATCATGGGCGATTTAAATCATGGTTCTTTTTAGTTGGCATCCAGCAATGTAGGGGCAAGTGGAGAAAGTTTGAACAACACTTAGGGAACTGCAGCCTGATGAAGAAGGAAACACTCAACAGAACACAGAAGATTGAATGATCTGAGGCCAAAGAGTCAATGCTGCAATTTTACAGAGCTAAATCCCAGATAAGAAACACAAACTCATTTTGGATCTAAGACAAAGTAGTGTGGCTGCTGTAAAATACCGAATTAAATTTTGGCAAACCAACCAGAATAAGCCATTACAAGACAATACCTCTTCCAGGCTATCACTTAGGAAGAGCAACAACTCTAGAGAATCCGAATACAACAGGAAAAGATGAGAGAGGCAAAAACCATGCAGTGCTAAGAATCAGAGTTCATAAAATGACAGTACATGAATCTGACACAGAATGACATCTACATGAATCACCAGCCAAGACAATACACAGTATTTGGAGAAAGATGAAAGAACTGCAGTAAAATGTATCATTTTACAAACTCCAGCAGAGCATACACAGCATGGACAAATCAGATAACAAGAAGACTATTAGTTGAGAGGAACTCTTCAAAAAAGCTGCAGGCAACATTGAAGCAGAATGAGGAATCTGGTAAGTTTGGCACAGGTGAATGCAGTTATATTTGTGACAGTGAATTAGGGCTGAAAAAGAAACGCAAAACTGGGCAGTAGAATGGAAAATAGTGAAACTCAAGGCTCAAAACCTTATCTTTCCAAAGGGAGTTTTGTGTCAAAGACCTGAGGAATGTATTGTAGGAATGCATGTATTCAATTTAAAACAGCACTCAGGAAAAAGTACCAATTACTGGATTCAAAACATGTCATGTCCACAGTTTTTTCAAGAGGTTGTTCTCACTGGTAGAACTGATTCCTCAGCTGTGGACAAGTTCAAAGAGTAATTCCTCTCAGAAAAAGTGAAGCTGTCAATAATGTATAGAATAAAGTTAAAGGGCCCTGTTTTCTGCCCTTATGAAAATTCTTCTGACCTTAAGGAAGGGGATAAAAGAGAAATTGAATAGGTTCACGTCTCTGGGAATTATAGAGCAAGTAGAAAACAAAGGAAAGGCTTTTATACTACTTGGTCACTCTAGCAAAAGCAAAGGAAGCAAGCTGTGACAAAAAAAGAATGAAACTTTGGCTTCTAAATATGCTAAAATATTGCTAAATAAAGGTGTGTAAAGAAAACAGTGTTTCCACTATCTATGAGTAGAAAATTCTGGAAAAGATGTTCCATGTCAAGTACTTTTCTAGGCTTCATGAACCAGCAGGATTCTGGCTAATGAAAAAGAAAAATAAAGTTTACATTTTCAAACATTCAACATCTGTTTGTGGGAGCAGTTTCTTCAGGTAATACCCAAGGTAATTCACAGGAAAATATAACCATTTTTTAATTGTATAGAATGTGGTAAAGTTCACTGAACTTCCTTTTTAATTGTGAAGGAAACACAGTAGATGTCTATAAGCAGACACAATAAACACTTCTAGAAAAAAAGCTAGAGCTCTTGGACTAAAGTTAAAAAAAAAAAAAAATTGATAACACAGACCTACCATGGGTGTTATTTAATACAGCAAGGTGTTAACATAACTAGTTAGTACAACAAAGGTGGTGTACTTACAAAGGGATCCAACAGAACTCAGACCCTACTAGCACAGGCAACAAAGAGCTAAAAGAGCACTTTGGGAGGATAAAATTCTTGTCCAGACTAATCATCTGAGAATAATACAACACAGAGACGCCCAATGAATGTGCTGTGCAACATTCAGTCACAAAATTGAACTGGTGACTTAAAGAGATTTGTCTTTTTAAAGGAGACCACAATAAGAAGGTAAGAGCCAGTAAGGAGAAAATTAGATTTCTACAGTGCCAGTGAAAGACTCTCGGAATACTATACAGATGTAAAAAACTAGTGACCAGACACATACAGGTTCTAGAGCTTTTGAAGCAAAATGATGACAACAATGTAAATCCATTATGTGCCAACAGAAAAGAAAGCTCTGTCTGTCCCTACATTTTTGCAGGTAGTTTTGAAATTTTACTTGTGAGAGACAAACAGTAAACTGAAACTACCTCTTTTTGCCATTATCAGTAAGGGCAAACTTGACATGGCAACCTTATAATGGAACACTAGCCAGCACTTTCAGGAGTTTTCACTGTTGTAGAAACTGAAAAATCTCATGGTGAATTTCCACTACTGTGACACCTATGAGTTAGCTTTTGAGAAAAAGGGTTTGAGACATGGATTCTGCTCAAGATATTGCATCAGCAAATTGCAGTTTAGCATTAGGGAGCCACTGAAGTCACCTAGCAACAACTTTTTCAGAAATTTGTTAGCAAAAATGAAATACCAGACCAGATATTCAAGATAAATGAAGATACATTATGAGGTGCACTAGTGTTTCTTAAAAATTATCTGTTTACCTGACAGGAAAGTTTAACTAGAGACAGCAGTGCTGTTACCAGGGATTGCTTTACCAGTAATGGAGTCACTGTGGCTAAAGAAAAGAGGTCACACTCCTTACCTGACCCCCTTTTGCACACTGCATGGTTCTACATGAGAAGTGTGTTTTCCAGCCCATGGAAGGGAGGAACTCTTCCATGGAGGGACTCCCTTCCTACAAAAAGGGACTCCCTTCCTATGAAAAAACACTGAGAGCTTGATGCAACTGATAGAGGGCTCTGGTCCTGCAGTGACATCATCAACCCTACTCCACAGTGACGTTTCTTCACACTGTTACCACCTTCTTAGACATAAACTGTAGAGAGATATGTAGCACATTTTTTTGTTTTCAGCAGGGCCTGTACTCTATCACTGTCCCATACAGTGACAACTTGACCCCCAGGACAATCACAACAACTAGGCAAAGTATCATACAGCAGTAAAGACAGAAAAGGTGATGTGAGTGGGACTAAGGTTAAGACAACAGCAAAAAGGGAATTCAGGTCAAAAGTGGTGGGAAGGTAAATATAAATAGAAAAGAAGAGAGAGAAAACAGATAGGAAGCCCTGGGTGGGGGGCGGGGCAGGGGAAAGCAGGAACAAAAATTATTAACAACACAGTTAGGATCAAATACAAAAGGCAGAAGGAGTCAGATGGAAGAGGAAATAGAAGCAGAGGGAAAAGAAAAGGAAAAAAAAAGCAGAAGAGCCCAAACCCTGTGCCAGGAGGCCTTCCTCTCTGGAGGCTGGAACAGAGCCAATGTTCTAGGCATGTCTACACACTCCTGTAGCACAAAACACATCTGTCTCCTGACATTGTCAGATTCACACCCAATGCTGGAAACTTCCTGTTAAAAAAGTAATTTTTAATTGCAAACTGCCATAAAGAAGTCACACAAGGGAGGAGTGTTCAAGTTTATGGGGATTTTTTTTCAGCTCTTGAGTGATTGACCTTGAAGTCTTAATATTTTTGTATGTAATCCATTTTGGATGTTATGTGCAGATAACAGAGAAACAGAGAAAGATGTAATTATTTAACTCCATCAAAATGCAACTACTCCTGTTATGAACTTGACTTTAACCTTTGTATCACATTTGCCAGATGCATTCTATAGTTATTCATCATTTTCACACATCAAGTGCACCTTAGTTCCTTTGTTTTAACACTCTGAAATGTAGTGCAGAGCAGCTGGCCAGATTGTTCATTCTGTTTATCCAGAGGTCAGAGGAAATTCGAACATTTGAAATCTTGTTAATATGCTTAAAAGGTAAGACAATCTCAGCCCTACTTTAGAGTACAGTCTGCTTTTTTAATAAAACACTTTTCATCTTGCTAAGAGAGGAGCTTTTGGGGATTTTTAATTGTGACTAGGGAATCAGAATGGATAAAGTTTCATCTCATTTAAAAGTTCATCTGATTCATGCTTAGCATTCATGCTTGTCTTTCTGAAGGCAAAAGATGGTGCTTTGTACATTTTCTCTAGCCACACTAGGAAGACTTGATCAACCTCTGTAAATAATACATTGGCACTAATTTCTTTGCTCATGGCCAGAGGCAAGATTGCATGGTGTCTGCTAATGAAAATAATTGTGAGGAGACAGAGGACAAAATAAAAAGACAGTGAGATATAGTATAGAACTTTCAAAAACCTTTACGTTACAAATCACTGTCTACTGTTCTCACTTCATTTGTATAGAAAAAGCCAGCTGATTCTAAATTAGAATGTAATTAATAATTTATAACAAAAAATTTATTAATCAAATTTCACTATTTCTGTTGTGAACTAAGATCAAATTTCTCAAGTATATTTGATATTCAAGACTATTCATATATTTCTTCATTTAACATTTTTTCTTCTACACAGCAATCATAAACAATATGGTACAAATACCAAGAGAGAAAAGACTTTGTAAATTGGGCTTGGTGTTGGGGCTGGGCCAATGGCTTCACCAAGTTCAGAATTCTACCCCTTTAAGTTTCACAGGCTATTTTGCAAGTCCCCAGCAAGGTGATGTTTGTCACGTGATATAAATTCAGTGTGGAATCTGATTTTTTATTACTTTGTTCAAATGAATTTCATTGAGAGTGATACTGTGTCAGAAGACAAACATCTCTGCTTAAAAACTGGCTAACTTTAGTCACAATGAAGGAATACTGAAAAGCACAGTCATTCCTGAATCAAAGGGATTTTTGGTTTTTCACTGGCAGTGTATACTTGTGGAAAAGCTCGGGTGTTTTTTCTGGCTCATCTTATAAAGGTTTTTGTAGCTAAGCTTTACGTACTTATTATGTCTGTCTGTACTGTTTTTTCTTCATATTTAATCCTCTTTTTAGATTTCAAATCTAATGAAATTACTTTCACATGTTAATGAAGTCCTGACTAAATCACATTGAATTTCATTGGTCTGGGGCAAGGCTGACAAAAGTTGGACCCTGTGGAGTGTTTTCATTTCTTTCCTTTCTTGTTTTCTCCCCAAAGGTGGGAGAGACAATGCCTCGTAGTTTTAATCCCTGCTGCCCTCTTTTCCTGCTTTTTTAGTGGCCCTCTTCATCTCCCATGCTTGCCTGGTGTTATGTTGTTGATAAGTTTGTTCACTAATGATAAGTTTGCAGTAACCTGTAATAGTATATTACCTACTTGGCTGTTGCTGCTATATTTCTTGTTGCTAGATGACTGGTGCTGCTGTTATTTATTGCTACCATACTACTGATTGGTACTGCATTACTGATTGCTGATAGTAATTTATAGTAGCTTTATATATAAGTATGTATACACCTTATTAATCACAGGTGTACTTGCTAATGGTGATTTTTGTGGTATTGTGGCAATCTGTAATAAAGTAGAGAAATGCACAGAGTAAATCCTCTGTGTCCTTGTGTGTTATGCAATCCTACAAATCTACAGTCACAATCTTTACACACCTGCAAGCTAGGTAAGTTTTTGGGTCATGACACCATCATTCCACCATCTATCCAAGTCATTCTTGGGGACTTGGAGATCCAACAACTCCAGAGTCCTTCTCTCTTTTGATCTACCTTCTCTCTTTCCCCTTCAACACCGCTCTCTCCTTCATTTAGCTAATTTACTGGCGATTCATCCTCGTTCTTCTCCCAGGCTTACCAATCAGTTTTCTGGTGCGTGAACAATTTTCTTCTTCAATCCATCTTCTGTATCTCCACAGGACCCCTAATCATTACTTTAGTCTATCACCTATTCAGCCTCCAGTGCATCCTATAATTTAACCAGCTCCGCAGTCAAACACCTCCTCTATTAATTAAATGTTCAAACTATAATTGCTACTATTTTTATTACCTTTATTACCAATAATAAAGACAAAAGCATTTGGCAAAACCTCTTCCAAGTCTTACATAAATTCACCTCATTGGAACCAGAAAAAATTCTCTGCAGTACAACACTGTATATTAAAATCATTTGGCACCTATCACAGGAATGGATTACATGCCCTGGGACTGAATTAATACGGGAGGCCTTCAATATGTTCTCACATGATCTGGCATTAGGGCATTACATCAACTGGCCTCAGGTATCTGTAGACAGAGACTTGTGCGTCCAGGAGCCACAGGAATCATTTGCTAAGCTGTAGGCTAATGAACCAAGAATTATCTGATGCCATGGACAGTGACAAGAAGTCACTTTCTGTTATCAATTTTTGGCTAAGGAATTATCATCTGTTTAGCAGCCCTGTTTATCCTTTTATAATCCTCTGTCAAGGACTGAAAAGAAGCCTAAATAACAGCAATGGAAGATAGCCCTTTTAAGGATATCTTCCTCCAAAGAAATGCATGTAGTAGAATTAGTAATTTTAACATTTGTGTGTGGTTTGGCAAAAACAGCTTTGTACAAAAGGCAGAGAAAACTTACAGAGGTCACCATTAAAAGCTAGGTTCCCACTAGAGCAGTAGTGCCTTATTCTTTTAGTTCTATATATTAGATTCATGAAGAACTGAGGCAGCATTTCCAAGCAATCAAACCAATGGGGGATTGCTGAAGAAATATCACTAGGTCTTCTCTTTGCTTCCACCTTTGAAAGACTTATAAAATTTAATTCATAGTATAATTTTTTGTACTACCAATTTCTGCAAAACCTGCAAAGGTATTAATCAGAAAGAGAGTGGTCTACACAACTGTAAACAGGGCAAAAGGTCATCTAATACAGGACCTCTCTGGTGTGCTATCTTTTTTATGTGTTTGAGAATTTCTGACCTGAGATGAATTTGCAAGTACTATATAACATTAGCTAGCTACAAAGGAGAATGAAGTAATGTTAAAGTCAACTGAAATAACAATATATACCCATTTTCTATTTTTGTAGCTTATTACTATATTCTTAAACCTGTAAATGGAACCATATAGGGTAAGGTTGAGAAGGATTAAAAATATAAATAAATAGAACTAAACACATATACTTGACTAAATAAGACTTAACTAAGTATTTTAGTGCTTTTCTTATCCACACTTAATAACCTTTTGGGATTGGGAAAGTAACCTGAATATTTAATCATGTTTCCCCTCAAGACCTTCATGTCATAGTCCTTTTGCCAACACTCTTGAGTTTATTCCAGCTATACTTCGGAGTTGGCTGATAGCACCCATCTTCAGCTTTATCTTGCTCTGAAACAACACCACTCAATATTTTGTGACTGGCAAGATCCACTAACTCGCTGGATATTCGGGATACTGCAAATGATCTTCAACTGTAATAAGATCTGGGAGCTGTCAATCCGGAGGAAAATTGCTTCTGCATTTAAGAAACAGCTGAAAGAAATTTATACATGTTATGATAAATACAGATACAGACAATAGTATTCCAGTTTACTTCTCAGTTTCAAGGATTCACACCAGCCACTGAAGGAATTGCTAGCTTTACTGATCAGATTCCACACTGTATTATTTCTTTATCAATTAGCATATATTCTTGTGTAAAATATAGGATTTTTTTTGAGGTAAAAAGAGGTAAAGGAGTAAGAGTTTAACTTTGGAGGTAAAGGAGTTTAGCTGAAGGTTAACTAGTGGTGTATCTTAGGGCTCAATATTTGGTCAAGCCCTGTTTAACATCTTCATTAATGAGCTGGACGATCAGGCAGAGTGTACCCTCTACATCTCAGCTGATGACATTGAACTGGTCGGAGTGGCTGACAGGCCAGAGTCATGCTGCTATCCAGAGGACCTTGACAGGCTGGAGAAATGGCCTGACAGGAAACTCATGATGTTCAACAAGAGGAATTGCAAAGTCCTGCACCTGGGGAAGAACAACCCCAATCACCAGTACATGCTGGGGGCCACCAAGATGGAAAACTGCTTGGCAACAAAGGACCTGAGGATACTGGTAGACAACAAGCTGACCATGATCCAGCAGTGTGCCCTTGCTACTAAGAAGGCTAGCAGTGTCCAGGACTGCATTAAGAGACAAGCTGTCAGGGGGGTCATCATTCCCTATTACTCAGCACTGCTGAGGCAACACCTGGAGCAATGTGTCCAGTTTTGGGGTCCCACGCATGCAAGACATGGGCATACTAGAGAGAGTGTAACAAAGGGCCACTATGATGATAAAGGGACTGAAGCACCTCACCCATGATGAAAAGCTGAGAGAGTTGGGACTGTTTAGCTTGGGGAAGAGAGGGCTTAGGGGGATCTCATCAATGTATATAAATACCTGAAGGGAAGATGTAAAGAGAACAGAGCTAGGCTCTTATCAGTGATACCCAGAATCAGGACCAGAGGCAATGGGCACAGACTGAAACACAGGAGTCTCTGTCTGAACATCAAGAAGTACTGTGAGGAAACACTGAACATCAGAAATAATTGATGAAGTGAGAGTGATTCTGCTCATCCAGTCTATACTTCAACAGCTTGCCTAAGAGGATCTTACGGGAAACAGTGCTGAATACCTTCCTGAAGTCAAGATAGACAACACCTGCTGCTGTCCCTTTGTCATTCCATCATGCAAGGCTATCAGATTAGTCAAGCATGATTGCCATACGAAAGTGTTACAGAGGTTTAAACAGTCAAAACAGATGACCAACTGCCATTGAAAGCTAAAAATTTAAATTCTCTTTGCATCTTCATATACAATACATCTTCAAATACAAGAATATTTGAGGGGAAGAGGGAAGAGAATGTATCTTTCCTGAAGCTATTTTTCCCGCAAATCAAGCCCTTAGTTACTTTTTGCATTAATCTGTGGTTTAAACAGAGCCAGAAAATCAAGGGCTCCAGAAGAAAAGTTGGTTGTTTTTTTTAAATTATGTTTAGAACAATTGACATGCAAAATTATGTACACTAGACTAGTTTCCTGGTTTGCGTTTCGTGTAGACACTAACATTTGTTAAACAAGGATACTATACAAGTATTTATAAAATAATGATAAATTGTATGATGTTCATCATTTTGAATGCTGTTTAGCTATAGAAGACCTAAGACAGAAGTACAGTCAATTATGGAACATTTTTTGGGGACATTTTTATGGAACATTATTTGGAAGACATACAAGTTTTAAATTCAGTTTTGGTAGTCAAGTTTTTAATTGCCACCAATATTAAAGCATGAAAATTTTCTCCTTTTCTTTCCTCTAGAAGCTTGAAATTTATGCTAGTCAAAAGTAAAACCATTAAATCTCTAGTTGAACAACACATATATATTCAAAGATTAATTCTCTGAGCCTACTAAATTTTTCTCTTCAGCAAAAAAAATTTCCTAACCCAAAATCAATTTTGGAGACTGTATTAATTCTCAGCATATCATAACACCAGAATAAGACATGTATAGCTGCTCCATTTTTTTTATCCAACTCTCTTACAGGCAGTCTCCAGTATTTCTAGTTTCCTTGTGTAGTAGAAATCCTGATGAAGAAATCTCTGAAATCAGAGAACGTGAAAAGGCAAAGGCAAAGTATATCACTGATGTTTTACATTTTTTCTTCCTTCAGTAAGCATCTCCATGTATTTCCTATTTTCTTCTTCAGAAAGAAACCTACAGGTTTTTTTATTTCATTTTGATTACTGGTCATAATTGTAGTATTAAATGCAAATATGGCAGGATGTAATTCTATTATGAAACCAGAATCCAACACATTGTGCCCCCAGGTGTAGTAGTCTAATTGTAACACAAGAAGTGCCTCTTGGATTTTACTACCTAGAGTCCTTAACAGGAAGTAGCATGATTGGTAGCAGCTCACCTCAAGGTCTCCATCTTCTCTTACAAAAAATTATTCCCTCATGTGTGATATACTGCATTTGCTGCAATCCTCCTCTGCATCCCAATTTGCTCTCTTTCAGTGCATCACGCTTGATGCTGTCAAAAGCACATTATTTTCTTGCCACACTTACTGAGTTAGTTCCTCTTTTACAGCCAATGCCTGGTTTCTCTTAGTAGGCAAGTTCTAACTTTTTGTCTTCAGTTTTAAGGCTTGTCACAACACTGCTTCTTCCTACCTACTGTTAAGTTCTCGTGTCCTCCTACACAACTAATGAGATGACAATACTTATTACAGTTTTCCTAGTTTATTGTGCCCCTTCTTTTTTCTCCCTTCCCACCTTGTGAGAACATAAAACTGAATTAGAAAAGGGTCTAACTAGCCCAATATCTGCTTTCTAGCACTGACAATAAAAGTCTGCCTCACAAAGAGTGAAAACAGTGCACATGGATATAATTCACCTCTCAAGTACTATACCCATACTGAGCTAAGCGCACTCTGGGGTTCCCAATGCAAAGACAGTTTCTGTATTTCATATCCTATAAATATTTATCTTCAAAATAGCTGTCCAGTCTCCCTGCAGAGTCATGTAAATGTCTAGTATGGACAAACTGTGGCATACAGACGCTATATCCTTCACAAGGAAGTGTCTTCTCTGTTTTTTTTTTAAACCTGGTTATTATTGCCAATATTATTGCCAATATTGGGTGTATGAACTCATCCTGGAAGAAAAAGTGAAAATGTAATTTTTGGCCACTCTACCCATGTTATTCATAATTTTGTAAACATTTACATTATGTCCCTTAAGTCATCTTTTTCCCAGGCTGAAGTATCATTTCTTCTTGCAAAAGTTGTTCTTAACTTCTGTCAAGCTTCCTGTCCTTCTCAGAAGCTTTTTCATTTCTGCTGTAGCTATTTTAAGGTGAGAGAACCAGAACTGTCTACAGGTATTCACTGTTCACAGCCTTTTCTTTATGTCAACAAGGAGTAAGACACAGTCTAGTGCAGGGCCAGAGTCTTGGAAGTTGGCAAAATACACTATTAAAGTGCCCCATGTACCTCACTTTTTCAGCTTCTCCTAAGTTCCTACATTTCAATTCTAGTCTCAGACAAAGCGAAAACAAACTGCACTAACCTTAAAGGGCTGTCAGTGCTTGTTCTACGTATTCTTCTCTGCTATATATGTCCTTAGAAACTAGAAACTCTTCCACCTCAATTTTTATTAACTCAGATTCTTCTGAAATCATACCTTTTCCTACATGTTCCTCTGGGTTAGGAATGGGCCTTCAACATTCTTTCCAACATTGTGAACTCCTGCAGGATTCAATAACCACCAATAATACAAATGTGTAGATAATTTCGTGTAAACTGAACACAGCACATCTTTGGGGATATTATCTGTAAAATCAGTTGTTAGAACCATTTCACTGATTGTGTTCCATGCTGAGCATTGCAACTCTGAGAAAACCTGCAGAAGAGTCCATAGTTCAGATAAACAATCAGTGTAACACATAAATTGTTTTACTCATCTAGAATACCAAGTAAAGTGGTTAGAAGACTTATATTTTAAAACCTTTTTTTAGAGTGTCCCCATTTAAGTTGATTGCTCTGCTCCGATAAAGTTAGCTTTCATAAGAACGGAAATTTTCTACTGTGTTGCAAATGATTATGTAGACAAAGGAATCTGTGATAAAATTGACCAAGAAAGTACAGATCTTTCAGGTCCTCAATTAAGACCTAAAACTGTTTCCTCACTTTTTCTGAAATGAAAGAGAACTCCCTTTAAATGAACAAACTTGTCACTTGGTCAAAAAAATGAACGAGTGACAAAGTATGAAGGTAAAAAATGTAACAGAGAAAAAGACATGAAGGGCCAAGGGTTGTCTTAGTTTTGGGGGGCTGAACTAATAGTAATTTTCCTTTTAGTTTATAATTATCATAATTTGTTTGTAATCTGTAATTTGCCCGACAATTAAAAAAAATATATATGGAAAAACACTAATATATTAATTAGTTATGTTGTCATTTGTATACATAATTTTTAATTAAAGTTCCAGAATATTCTTTCACATAAAGCATGTTCAGATACACAGATTTTTCTTTTCCTGAAGTGAAAAATTATAAATTCAGAATTCACCCAATTATATACTACTGCAAAAATTATCTTTCTCTTTCCAATCAGGCAGACTAAAATTAAAATGTTGGCAAAAAATGAAAGTTGAAAATGTTTCTTCAGGAAAGTGTAGAGTTTTGCCTTATAAAATATCTAGAACATATGGTAATCCTGGTAATATATCTGATGCCATCCAAGTAGTAATAGTGAGATTCTGAAGAATCTTCTCCAGTTCCACCGTAATCTTCCACATTCACTTTGCCCATTTTTCCAAATTAAATACATATTTTACAATAATCTGATTTGCTATATTTGGCTGTGCTTAAAATGATATGGGCAAGATTTCTGTGGATAAACCTGAGATGGAGAAATTAGCACATTTTACAGGTCAACGCCCTTTGCTCTATTCCAGCAACAAGCTGCACCCAAATGCAAAAATTTAAAATGGAGGGAAAGATAATGGGTCCCATTCATAATAAATTAATTCTATTGAACTTGTTGGCCTGAAGCTGACAACAGTTGCCTCTCTATGGAAATGCAGTATTTCTGCATCCTTGAATCCTACACACACAAGAGCTTTGTAAAGTCTTATACACACACATTTTAAAGACACAAAAATCTCTGTTCTCTAAACCTCCTCAACATAAAACTGCTTTTTCATAATATTTGTGTTTTCATTTTACTGCTGTTTTCTTCTCTTCCTTTCCCAAATTAGTTCCCACATGCCCATCTAGTTTGTTGGACGAGATAGCTGTAAGACACTAACCCTTTCCAACTCAAAAACCAGGTGTTTGAAAGTAAGGAACTTACTCATGGGTGTTGAAATAGCAGTGCATGGTGGGGAAGGGGAAGCAAATAATAGCAGCTGTGTCCCACAAGCATAACAGCTGTTAAATGTTTGTGCCTTAACACCTGTCGGAGGCTGGCAAAATTGTGTCTACTGTGCTTGCTTTATTATGTACTAGTCAGGAGAAAAAAAACTGATGGTGGAATGGAAGGAAAAAGAACATGGTTCCCTAGTGAAGGAAAGATCCTACCTTAAACTTACACTTTCTTTACGTTCCTAGTTTTCCACGAAACTCTACTTTATTTCAGGTTCGGGAACCAGCAATCAGTTCATGATAGCATGATGCTTTGATTTTCACTTTGAATTAGATAAAGCAGCAAGTATTTTATCCTCTTTATCCTCCATAAAGGGACTTGTGATACGAGAAGCAATGACTGCCAATGAGTTTCAAATTTTACAAATACTTGGATTTAATATAATATATCTGCGCAGGTTTCTTGCTGATAATTAACAGCTTTGACAGGTTTTTATGGTGAATTTTGGAATTTCATTAATTTTCCCAAAGAATTAAGTTATATGGGGGATAGGTAGCAGCTGTGCAGGTGGTTTTTTTAAAGGAAAGCATAACATAATTAAAAGCATAATTAAATCATGAAACAAAGGAAGTTGCTCGCTACAAATGCAATTCCTTTCAGCTTTTTAAGAACTTCAGCTCCATCCCTCATATTTTTTTGAAGTGCTGGCAAATGAGTCAGCCATCAGGTGTTTTTTGATAACACCACCACCAGAATCTGACAGCTGTTTAGCAAGAATATAGCTTTATTCTTGGCACAGTTCCTCCAGAAATGAAAAGTACTATTTATTAATTAACAAATGTAAGGAAGATCTCTTTGAGTATTCTGTAAAAAGAATAGTGATGATAGTGGTAAAGAAGGCAAAAAAGTAATAAAAGGAACTTTTCAGGATAATCCAAATATTCCCCATGAAGCACATTCTTCAACAATTTCTCCTAAGCACCATTTGTACCTCAGGATATAACTTTTATTTCTGCCATTTGTAAGTATTGTAAGAATTGAACCTGCAAATACAGTATTTGGTCATTGTGTATTTCGGAAACTCCTTAATAAAGTATAGCTAGGCTATTTATTAGACTGTCATAATTGTCACAGAATAGTAGATCAAATGATAAAATAATGAAATGCTTAACAGGGAGAAAGGGCCTGGATTTTATTGGTATGCTTGT
Source organism: Calidris pugnax (assembly GCF_001431845.1). NCBI lineage: Eukaryota > Metazoa > Chordata > Aves > Charadriiformes > Scolopacidae > Calidris > Calidris pugnax. The sequence continues at coordinate 4,116,080 of NW_015090926.1, forward strand.
GCTTACGTGTCTTAGACACAGTTCTGGTTTTAGTAAAGATTGATGGTGAAAAATAGAGATTAGCTTTTTCTCTTGTTTATCAAGTGAGTCATAAACAAGCTGTTAATGTATTTCATAACACATAAAATTAACATATGCTATAAGGACTATGCACAAATGTTAATGACCTGCGCAGGACTATTATTATATCATTAATCACAAAACTGCTACTACTGTAACAGTAACTACTCAGGAGAAAACAGCCAAATATCCCTTCTTAACAAAGAACACATTCTACTACAATTAAATAACATTTAAGATTTCAAATGCCTTTTTTTGTCTTGTCTTCATGATCATATTCTTTTCTATGAGAGGTTTCTGCTCACAGATCAAAGATAATTATTGCTGAATTAAGGCGCAATCAAATAACCCAAATCCTCCTGCTTTGCCTTGGCCATGCATGTAGCTAAAAGCACACCTACAACTAAGCTTTCTCAATTTAACAGATGAAGATTACCTTCTTGTTTGTGGCAGTCACTCTATGTGCATTTCAAATGTTCCCTCAGGGTACTAATGTACAGAGCTAGTTTACACTGATCAGCTAAAATGGATGCCCTAATCAGACATACAAGGACACTGCAACTGAAATAAGAAAGCAAGTGGCCTCTTGGGAATACAGTCTCAGGATAACTCTCTATTATTGCTATTAGTCCTACAACCTGAAAGTCACATTCAGAATATTATTTATTACACCTTCCTATGGATTTTAACAAAGTATGCAAAAGGTGAACAGAAAGTCTTATAACCAACCGAATCCTTGGTTCAAAGTCTTTTTGCCCCTTAACAACTGAAAATAATTTCAGAAACAGAAGCTTCCAAAATTTGGAAGTTTGAAGGAAAATGATATATCACTAACAAGAGCTCTCCATAACCTCTCTTTGCATTTCAAAAGAGTTCCATTGTTATTTTGGGGCAATCTCTCCTTCTCTTTCTCTCTGTTTCTCACACACATGCAGAACTGTGAAGAGAGGGAAGGAGCCAGCCAGAGAGAATGATGTCTTTTGGATAGCATAATTACCTGATAGATGTCAACCATTCTAACAGTTGTTTAAAATTCATTTTCCTGCTAAAGTAGATGGATTAATACAATATCCCACAGAGAAACCAAGTTCCATTCTGCTGTGCTTTCTATAATAGCATTGAAAATAACCTGCAGCCAGATCATAAAGACTCAGAAGTTTACTGCAGGAATTCAAATACCTGCAAATCAGTGATCCTCCTGGCTAACTATAAAGGCCTTGTAAACACCATGAGCAGCTGCATTTTTTTACTTATCTTTTCCAAATTCCTACAGTATCACCACTTCACATGCATAGAAGTTTCTCTGTCTGGGCAAGATAGTTTCCTCCTGTTGAGGCTCTTCTACTGGGCAGACTTGTCTGCTTCACACATCAAGGAAGCAGAATTGGCACCCATCTTCAAGGGTGGATTACTTAGAATGGATGCAGATAGTGGCAGTCATTAACACATACTCAGTATTTCTTACTTGCAAAAGAGACAAATCCGTGCTCCAAATGCTAAGTTGATTTAGAAAAACATGCATTTTTTCCTCTCAAGAAAAATTGAAAATATAAAATATTTTCAATTTTAAAGCCATCAGATCTGTGTTTTATGGTAAACCTGAGGTGAGAGTGAAAAAAAAAGTCTATGCTGGCCTGTAAGGGCTGGCTGACCCTTGGAGGCAAAAGCAGTTCGTAACACCTCTTTGTTGTCATCATTATAATATCTTCCACTTCAAATTATCATACAAGTCAGAGGTTCTTTGGGTTTCACCAATGATTCATTTCAAACAAAAGACATTTGTGACTTTGAATAACAACTTTTAATTGAACATTAAAAAAAAAAGTCACCCAACTCTTAAAAAAAAGAACATGCTTGTAGTATGCTTAGGTAGTACGTTAAATAGTACACAGTACAACTGGTATTCCCAGAAATTTTAATTTTAATTAAATAAGCAATCTCTGATTCCCATTCCTCCCCTTGAAATTAACTGAGAGTGAGCAATTTTAGATTCTATCATCTATTGTCTCAAACAACAGATGGTTCAATATTTCTACATATCTCAAGTTTCCCACTTTGCTTCCAGTGGAGACAATTTACTGAACAAAAGTAAAGTGCAATCTAAATTAGAAGTCTTGTAGTACTCTGCTTAATTACATGCAGATGGATTAAATGTAACCTTAATATAGCAGATGATGTGGTTCTCAGGTACAGTATGGCCCAGCTGGTTTATGTATTTATGGGGGTTTTATTTGCATAAATTCATAATAATTTAAAATGTTGAAGTTTAAAGGACAAAATACAAGTCTTAGGTATATTATATATTTAGGGACATTTAGCTTTAAAGAGCTAACTTTTAGATCAGATTTTTTTGTGATTTTGACAAAACATAACTCAAATTCATTAGAACATAGTTCCAAAACTATCTGTTTTAAACGCTTGTCACAAGACATTGGAGTGAGAGTTCTTTATATATATTATGCTTTCCTTACTGAAACTGAACCAAAATATTAACTTGTCTTTATTTTTCCTCTGATCTGAAGATGCTTAAATGGTAGTTTAACTAGCTCTTTGTAGCATTTAAATTAAGAATAAATAGTCTTGTAGAATACATGCGACAAAAGCAGAGGGAATGATTATTTCCTGTATTAATCAGGAATGAAGTTTGGTTTAAACTTGCTTCTTTTGCATTTACAAATCATTTTGATTTCTGCTTATGTTTCATAATTAGTAAATACATATAGTTCATGTAATTAAATGGACAGAAAAACTATAAATAATTACTGTGATATTCAGATAGTTGTTTCTGATGCTGTATTCTCAGTTTCTGATAAGTAAAGCTGAAAATTTCTAAGAAAAACTACAAAATAAATAGCTAATGTAAAATATGAAATCTAAAAAGAATATAAATTTTTCACTGAAAGTTATAAATCTTTAGGAATAAGTAACTAGATTTGCAAATATCTAGTAACCCTCCAAGGGCTTTTGAAAAAGAAATAGCATCAACTGACAAGGTACAATGAATTAAACCCATTGCTTTTCTTCTGAATTTGTTTTCATTCCAGGAAAAACAAAAAAAAAAAAAAGAGTGAGATTTAGTAAAAGTAAATAAACATAGGCATTCTGTATTAAATTGGAAATTCATACATGACATTGAGTTAACTGTTCCCTGGACATAAATAGATTTTGTGATGTATTTTATTTTAGAATGCAGTTCAGATGAAACAATAAAAGATGCAAGTGAACACATACACAGAAGTACTTTGAAGAAACAACATGAACAGTTAAGCAACTACCAAATACCAAAATATTTTGCTCTCAAACTATTTAAACAAGCACTGTATGATATATCATGACACTAGTTTAATCACTGAGTAAATAAATGTTCACTCACAGTAAGTATGATTCCACCATGCTCAGCAAGACTACTATCTGGTTTTAATTTATTTTACATGTATTCTTTAAATATTATACTCCCTCTTAACTCTCGAGTCTGCCTTGACAGTAAACAGCCTCCCTTAGAAACATATAAGTAATTTTAAACAAAGAAAACACATCAGATGTCTGGTTAATCTCTTCCTGATTATTCTGCAGAGCACTCTCTAGTGTTTATTGATTACCTTGTATTCAACTGTCTCTTACTTAGTTGTTTCTTCTTAGGCATTGTTATGGATTCAGATTTGTATGTATATTAACTAATACCAGACAAATATTGATATGGCTGGTAACAAACAGGATGTATATAACCTTAAGTACAGTGACATAAGAATTATTCACCAAAATGATGGGGAAGATTATCACAAGAAGAGAGAATAAATTTATTAGAAAAATTGGGAAGAAAAATTATCATTGACCAATAATCCTGATAGTGGAGACAAAAGCTCACAAAAGTCTTATTAACTTCTATCACAGCTCTAGTAGAAATAGAAACAAACATGGAAATTATTTCACCATGTCCTAAAGAGCAAATGGAGAAACAAACACATTTGATCATTAACTGAATATGGTACTTGCACACAAAAAGATGAAAGTTTGGTCTGGGAAATGTAAAGCCACTGTCAGAAAATTAAACAATAAGGCTGGGAAGTAATGGTTGTGAATCTATCCAGAATAAACGGTCAAGACATCTATGAAAGATGAAAGATGCAATTAAGTGCAGGAGAATGAAGCAGAAAAGAGTTATATATGTGTTGCCTGGAAAGGGAATTTAAATGTAATGAGTGGAGTAACCATATTATTTCCTGCTGCCTTCCATCTTGTCATCCCAGGAAACTCCTTCACAATGTTATCTAAACAAAATTTTCCTATGCCAACAGGAGCAGATCTTGAGGAGGTAGTTTCAATCTGACTATTTATGAGCTCCCTTACTCTAACATACCATCATTAACCAAAACAAGTTACAACTCCTTCTGTACTCCATCAGTTTTCAGAAAGCCCTTGATAGCAGCAGATACTAGTAATCCTAATTTATTTCTGAAAATTACCTATATTTTCTGGAACCTTCAAGAAGATATCAAATGTACTGTGAATTCATCAGTTCTCTTTAGTAGGCACTACTGCTGTTAAACAAAGATGTGTCTTCCCATCATTGTCTTTACTGTTACTTTTTATTTTCCTATGAGACTTCTGGCCTAGAAATACGAATTGTAAGGGTAAGAGGCTGGTTGGAATTGCTGATGGTACCTGCATCTTGCAGTTAATGATAAATGAAACACAATAAAAGACCTATAGCTTAGTCAGAATTGCTCATGAATTCTGACTTTATGACCAGTAAGTCAAAAGTAAAAGTTTAGCTCCAGAAAATTACATCATATAACCCCATCTCTAAAAGGTAAAGCACTGCAGAACTATTGCATTTACTTGCCTAGACAACATAAATCTGATAGCTACATCTGTAAGTGCATAAGGCAAGCTCCATTTTTAGAAGCGTGCATCTATCTGAATAAATTCAAATCATAGAAAGTCAACAAATCCATCCAACAGTTAAATTGTTTTCAGTACAGATGCTGGCAGCATACATTCAGAGTAAAGTGGCCAGATAGCATAAGTGTTATTGGAAAAATCACTTACAATTACATGAGTGGCAGACAGACAGCTATTTAGCAAAATAAGTTCTGTTTGGGAAAACAAAAGCAAGCTGACTCACAGGAACCTTTTGAGGCACTTAAACTTTTTGAACTGACTTTATAGATGAACAATTTGAGAAAATTAAAGGGATTGGCCCAAGATAACCTCGGTTAGTAAAGACAGAAATTTCTTCCTAGTTTTTAGTGATGTGTCATATGAAAATCACCATGGTGGTACATTACAGCTCTCTCAGTCCTCTGAACCACTGAATTAGAACAGGCAAAATATTTGCATTTCATACTTACACCTGCTAAATAATCACACCTATTGGAGGACTGATATTTTTTATGTAGAAAATATAAAATATCTACAATACATGTGGTTCTGTTCTCAGCTCTGTAATTGATGCATTGATTGCTTCTTCTGTTTCTTAATATTGGACAGAACTTACTATTTACTTGCAACCAAACAAACAATATCTTTAACTTTAGGTCTAGTGCAGAGATGACAAGCCAAGCCATTGTGGTGTAAAAAATGTATTTATGTACATACACCATCACTTGTTTGGAGTTTTTATTCCAAGTAGAGCTGTGCTACACCTCTCCCATCCTTATGCCCTATGAAATGGATAAAATTCTAATGTAACTGTCCATGACCCAGGCAATGAATTTGCGACTTTGTTCAACAAAACACAGCAAAGTAATATGGATCAGCAAGAACTAATCTAAGTTGCTTGACCTAGAACTGAAAGCTATAATAGAAATCCTAACACTAGAACAAAGACAGGTAAATATGAATTGGAATTCGAGAACAATGATTTATTTACACAGTGTAACTAAGTGCTAGTAAATGGTAGGTTATCTGTCTTCTGTTGTTTAATTGTTGGTTTTTCCATCTTTGTTGTTACATGGAGATTATTTTTTTGTTTTCATATAAGCTAGGTCATAAGTAAACTAGTAGGAAACATGATATTTGAGGCCTATGATATACAGTAATCAAGGTAAATTTCCATGAGTCTAGACTGAAATTTAGGTTTAAATCATATCTATAAATGTATATTTTCCTATTTAGTCACAATGTTGGTCCTGTAGCCAAACTCTATTTGTGTTTTCATATTTGGTTATTTCTTCCCTAGGATATGTTATTTTCAATCAGCAAAGTCACTCTGTGCTGCTTGGTTTACATCTTTCAATGTAATGCTTAGATTTCTTGTTGATCGTACTCTCCTTTGTGCTGTGAAAAGGCTGGTGCCCCTGTGTGTTAGGAAATATGGTCAGGCAAAATTAAAGTTTTGCCATGTTGGTAAAACTAAGCCACCCTGTGTATGAAGACAACTACTTAGAAGTACAGAAGTCTGGGATATTCTTCAATATCCGTGTAAAGAAGCTATGGTTCTCTCTTCCCACAACATGTACACAAGCTGAGGATCTAGCCTGATTATTTTCCCTTTTTCCCACAGTTACCAATAAAATTTTACTTTTCTTACAGGGAAAGCTATCAAATTCTATTTCAAAAAATCTAGGTCATGGTTAAAATTCTGAAAGACTTACTCTTATTTTCTTCTTACTGTAACCAACAGATGTAGTATTTGGAAAACACCTTTAGTTTCAAGGATTTAGCAAATAAAATATATTATTTGCAGTTATGAAGCAGAAATTTTGTTCAAAAAATTTGCAACATTTCAGTATCAACAAAAGTGGTCACAAATTTTCGAAAGACAAGGACCGTTCAGTGGATAAGGAACTGACTGGATGGCCACACTCAAAGTGTTGCAGTCAATGGCTCAATGTTCAAGTGGAAACCACTGACAAGTGGTGTTCCTAGGAGTCAGTACTGGGACTGGTGATGTTTAACATCTTTGTTGGTGACATGGGCAGTGGGATTGAGTGCACGCTTATCAAATTTGCTGATGACACCAAACTGTGTAATGTGGTAGACATGCTGGAGGGAAGGGATGCCATCCAGAAGGACCTGGGCAGGGCTCAAGAAGTGGGCCCATGCAAACTTGATGAAGGTCAGCAAGGCCAAGTGCAAGGTCCTGCACGTGGGTCACGGCAATCCCAAACACAAATACAGGCTGGGCAGATAGTGGAGAGCAGCCCTGAGGAGGACTTGGGGGTGTTGGTTGACGAGAAGACCAACACAAGCCAGCAACATACACTGGCAGCTCAGAAAGCCAGCCATATCCTGGACTGCATCAAAAGAATTGTGTCCAGCAGGTCAAGGGAGGTGAGTGTCCCCTCTCTACTCCACTCTGTGAGATCTCATCCAGAGTACTGTGTCCAGCTCTGGTGTCCATCCCCCCCCATAATAAAGACATGGACCAGTTGGAACAGGTCCAGAGGAGAGCCACAAAGATGATCGTGGGGGACTGGAGCATATCTCTTATGAAGACAGGTTGAGAGAGTTGGGCACTGACAAGTGGTGTTCCTAGGAGTCAGTACTGGGACTGGTGATGTTTAACATCTTTGTTGGTGACATGGGCAGTGGGATTGAGTGCACGCTTATCAAATTTGCTGATGACACCAAACTGTGTAATGTGGTAGACATGCTGGAGGGAAGGGATGCCATCCAGAAGGACCTGGGCAGGGCTCAAGAAGTGGGCCCATGCAAACTTGATGAAGGTCAGCAAGGCCAAGTGCAAGGTCCTGCACGTGGGTCACGGCAATCCCAAACACAAATACAGGCTGGGCAGATAGTGGAGAGCAGCCCTGAGGAGGACTTGGGGGTGTTGGTTGACGAGAAGACCAACACAAGCCAGCAACATACACTGGCAGCTCAGAAAGCCAGCCATATCCTGGACTGCATCAAAAGAATTGTGTCCAGCAGGTCAAGGGAGGTGAGTGTCCCCTCTCTACTCCACTCTGTGAGATCTCATCCAGAGTACTGTGTCCAGCTCTGGTGTCCATCCCCCCCCATAATAAAGACATGGACCAGTTGGAACAGCTCCAGAGGAGAGCCACATAGCTGATCGTGGGGGACTGGAGCATATGTCTTATGAAGACAGGTTGAGAGAGTTGGGGTTGTTCAGCCTGGAAGAGAGAAGGCTCCAGAGAGACCCTATAGCAGCCTTCTAGTACCTAAAATGGGCCTACAGGAACGATGGGGAAGGACTCTTTCTCAAGGAAAAGGATGAGGGATAATGGTTTTAAACAGAAAATTTAGATTAGTACTAGGAAGAAATTATTTACTGGGAGGGTGTTGAGACACTGGCCCAGGTATCCCAGGGAGGATATGGATGCTCAGTCCCTGGAAGTGTTCAAGTGTTCCAGTTGGATGGGGCCTTGAGTAACCTGGTCTAGTGGAAGGTGTCATTGCTCAAGGCAGGATGGTTAGAACTAGATGATCCTTAAGGTCCCTTCCAACCCAAACCATTCTATGATTCTATAAATTTTAAAAAATGGATGATTCAGAAACAATGAAATCCAATAAATTGTACTCCAAATTTCCTTCTTGTCCATGTCTTTTCTGCATTTAACACACACACACACAAAAAAAGTTAAATTGCATCTGTCTTCCAGTTGTGCCCATTAATCAGTTACAAGGTACATGAAAATAACCAAATTTTTGTTTTGCATGCATTTTGTATTTGCACTGCTTGTACATTTGCCTCCTATAAGGGGCACTTTGCACTTGTCATTCAGCTGACACAACAACTATATCCTAAAAATTGGATTCAAAGGATTGTTTCAAAGCTCTCTGTTCTTGTTTAGTACTTTCAATGGGACATTAGCGAGCATCAGGTATCTCTGTAAAGTTGATGCAGTTAATCTGATGATTATACTTGCTGTGCACTGGTCAATATATTTGTCTCTGTCGTTTGAAGTTCTATATTCTGCCTGTTTAGCCTTTCATTTTCCTATCTTCAACATTTATGCCCAAATACCTGGAAAAATCTTAGGTTCCAAACAATAATTGCACACACACACATACACTGGAATCAATTAACAGCTTTTTTCCAAAGTTCTATTTTAGCTACTTATGGGATAGTTGTTAATCTATGTTAGCATCAAATAACTTAAGAATGTTTAGAGTAAGATCATAACATTGTTTATTTAGATTTCTCTTCTTATCAGTTTATTTCACCTTCTGTTTTCATCAGTGCAAACACCAATATTCTGTTGAATATGGGAATACTATTAGCTCCAGTTCCTCAGTCTTCCAGCTTCTCGCTTTTGATGTCACACTCAGCAAAACAGAAGTTAAACTAAGAGGAAGTCATCACTTTCTACACCCTTGAATGAGGAGACCAGAGGTCCTGTCTGTTAAGCTATGTGATAAAAGCTGTTCTGCAGGCCCACAGACATGGAAGAGGAGCCCAAACAATACCCCCCTGCTGGGCTACTCCCAGGCCCATCCCAGGATCCATCAGACCAACAAAGGTCCAGCTCCACAAGTCTGGATGGCAGGTGGGAGGCCAGATCAATGACTCCTTGACCAGGCTCCTCCCAGAGCATTCCCAGCAGAGTCCCAGCCCTACTGTTCAGACATGAAACCCATCACCGTGAGTGACTAGGAGCAAATATCCACATAACCTTTCAGACTAGCAAGCTTTGCTGCCTAGGGAAGGAACACATTGTGGGATGCAGTGGAAGCACTGTTGCAGATCACACAGGACTTAGTATAGAATTTTTAGGGGAGGAACCAAAGGTGGGACAAGAGATGTGTTTAGCTGATCTGGGGAGGGACAAGAGTGGGAAAACAGAGGGATAAGGGTATAAAAACAAATGGCTGTGCAAATAGCATGCTGGTCAGCACACTGGTCTACCCTGTGCCTGGTCAGTGCAGTCTGTCCCATCTTCTTGCTAAATTTCTTTCTAACTCTTTCCTGGGTGAGAAGCTGTGTTTATGTCTGTGCACCGGGTCTGAGTGTGGCCACTGGGGTCTGACCCAGCTTGGAGGGACCATGGTGCAGCAACTTGAACAATTGCAACTGTGCAAGTGTGTCAGTGAGGATTAAGGTGGGCCAGCCAGTGAACAGGAGAAGTGGCTTGGGAACAAGGGGTTGAGGGAGTCTCTAAGGGCCAGCTCCAGGTATGACAGAGCCCATGAGTCTCTGGGAGTGAGAGCACAGCCGGGTCAGCTATTGTAAGCTGAATAAGGCTGCAGGCTTCAGGGCTTGTATGTCCAGGTGTCAGCAACTGGGGAGACTGGGATCCCATGGAAGATACTGGGCAGGCTGAGTGTCAGACCTGAGCTGATGGAAGGATCCACAATGTACATATCTATATGTATGTGCGCGTGTATATATATATATATATTCATAGAATCATAGCATGATTTGGCTTGGAAGGGACTTTAAAGATCATCCACTTCCAATCCCCCCTGCCTTGGGCAGTGCCACCTTCTATTAGACCAGGTTAATCAAAGCCCCATCCAACTGTGCTAGAGCTTCCTGGGAAAAAACAAAGGAGTGACTCATGCGATCTTTGTTTTCCCTCTCCACTAAGCTGAGTTACTTCATTGTCTGCAGCTGTGTCAGGACATTCAGTAAGGGGCTATCTACCTACCTAAAATACTCTGGGGTTACGTTAGGTGCAGCAGGCTTCTCACTGGTTCCCGTTTTCCAAACCAGAATAAGAGGCTTTTCTCCATTTCTGTGGCCTACTTTAATAACTACCTTTTTCCAAGCAAGCTGAAAGCTTTCTATGAAACTATTGTCTTGATTGTGTAACAATGCCCCCTTCATTATTTATATATCTTGGGTGTTGTGAAACATAAGCTAACAGTGCTAGAACAATGAAGAGATTTTATTTCTATAGTATTGGCAAGAGAACTGATAAAATAACAGTGAAAAAAATGATAAGTTAAGCATACTTATCCAAATATACAGGGATTCCTATCCCTCACGTGCTATTCCTAGTATAAAATCCAGCTCTACAAAAAAAAAAGAACAATGAAGAATTGGTCATTTTATAACAGATCTTGTATATAACAGTAAGATAGTGATTCAGGCAAATTTCTATTCAATTTTTGGAGATTAATTAAAACCATTTAATGATTTTTTTTGTGCTCCACAATTAACAAAGCAGCATTTGGACAAAAGACATATTATGAACAGATATTAATATGTGTCACCTCATAAATCTTCAATTTGTTCAGCAGAATAGAATAATAGATAGTGATGTGAAGTGGAATATTTGCTTTTTATCTTCCGTTTGTCCCATTTTTCATGTGCATATGCCATGCATAGCCAGAAATCCAAAAGTTCTTGATCTTATTGACTTTATCCTTTCTTCCTCTCTCTAATACCCTCACACTGTTCTCTGAAATTACTGTATATATGAATTATATAAAGTTCTATATAGTTTTTAATAAATCTAATTTACATATATAAATTCCATATATATGAAATAACTATGTATATGAATTTAACAGTGAAACAGCAAATTGAGATTTCCCTTTTTTACTGAGTACTAACTTTTCTTTGTTGTCCTTTCAACAGGGAAGGTTAATGGCTCAACCTAATTCTTTCTACAGAAGGGTGTTGGTTTGGTTTGGTTTGTCATCAGGGACTTGGTATCTGAATGACTGAATTTTGAAGAATACCTCCCACAGTGCGTTTGAAAAGGAGTGATACTGGGGGAAAAGTTCATATGCTAATATGGCCTACAAAACCAGATCTTCCAAGAACAAGTAGTTGTGCAACTCTTGTATCCTTTTTGGTCAAAGTCTTTCTCCTAAAATTTCCTATCACTGTTGCAATTTCACTAATCATAGTGACACAAAGATGTCTTAGTCAGAAAGTCATCAGTCACTTATGTTGTACCTACAGCTTTGCAGGACCTTTGTCTTTTTTAATCTGAAACATGCATACCTGCTCAGGGACAGGTAAAACAGTATAAAAACAAATATATCTCTGAATGACTTAACTTATGCCTGTTGTAGAAGTGTTACAGACAATGAAAGGATATGAGATACAGAGTTATCAGAATATAAATATGCCTAGTAACTATTTACTTCAAATAAAAATATTGCAGTCATATTAGAATAACATCTCAAAGTACTGAGTATCATGCTAAAATATCCATTCATCTATGCATATCATTTGTCATTTGATAACTGTGACTCTGCAAATTCTTTGCTTTTTTTAATCTTTAGTTTGCTAACTCTCATAATATATTTCTAAGGATGCAATGGCAATGCCATTATCCTCAGTTTAGAAATGACATACTGAGGCCCAGACAAGCTAAACAACTGGTTCAAGGTCTCCAGGATGCCCTGTTGTCACATAAGGTATTGAGACCACTTATAAAACTCAGGATAGTGCCCTGTCTTAGAGTGTTTTTTGTCTTGAAGCATAAATGTCCTTTTACTCCAGTTTCCCTGATCTGTGTGCCAGGTAAGGAGCAAGGGCAGAATGCAGAAATAGAGGTTACCCTCCAGTAATCAGGAACTGCAGCTGGAGGAAAATCTATTTAACATTCCTTCATCCCCAGGAAATCAGCTGAGGCATTGAGAAATCTGGACATTAAATTAATGATAAGAAAGAATGTCCTCTTCCTTGTAAGAATAAAATTGTGGAAAGATCAACCTTCATGCTTCAGGCATAGCTTTCCTTGCTGGACATACTTCTGCTAAAACATTTGGCATTATAATTCCATTAGTACACGGAACTACATTAATTGAAAAGCTCCCCTGATCTGCAATAGCAATTCGTATGTCTCTACATTCCTAGCAAGTAATCATTGGTTTTCAAAGATGCTGACTATCTCTTCCCCCTGATCTGATATCTAGCCTAACGATCATGTTTTGGCTTATGAAAGGGTTTAGTTTCCTGACTTCAAGACCTTTGCATTGAAAGTCTTGTCTCTTCCACAGTGCAGCTTAAAATAGTAGTTTTATTCACTGTGGTGTATCATAATAACATGTTAAACAGACGTAATGTCTCTTTTGACCCTTTGAGTCAAATAGAAGTACTTAAGAGCAAATGCAATCCCTTCATGACCAAATGTTACAATAAGTTCCTAAACCTGTAAGTAAAATGTAATTGCAGTGGTATTCAGAAAATCAAGTTTTGTGTTTCTGAGTAGTTTACCTTTGTTTTTTACAGCATACTAATGATAATCCTTGCAAGGAGCATTCACATCTAAAAGCACCACAGACTTAGTCACTAAGGAGAGTGAGTAGGAAGGATTGTACTACATAAACCAGAAAATTCTAGCTCCAAAATTCAATGCTTGCCATCGTCTTCTTACCCAATTTAATATTTCAGTATTGGTCTATATATTAAACTACAGCAAACAGTAGAAAACAGAGTAGGATTTCCAGTAACTAATGATTAATAACTTGATATGTGTTTGCGTGCATGCATACATGTATGTATGTTTTATTGTGTTCACTGCAACCTACCTCAGAATTACAAGATAGAAGTTCTCTTTGTAATGAAGCTTTTGTGTGTTTGCTTTAAATACTGTCATAGGTACACCCTTTTAAACATCTGCCCCTAAGAATAACCTGGCAGTCTCAAGTTCTCCCATCTTTCATAGTTAATTTTCCTGAACATCATAGAAAAATGTCCACATTCTTCTTCTAAAGAATGAATTACTATTTTGCACAAGGCATAAACAAACTTACAATTACAATATTTCTAATAGAAGTGTTGTTTAAAAAGTCCCAGGAGTTTAAAAATTAGTTTCCAAAGTATTTTATTGGACTTATGCACCTTATGGTGCTCTTAGGCTGAATTCAGGCTGAAGAAGAACCTTTTCTATAGGAATGGAGTATAATGGGTCAGAAAGCAAAGGTGAACAAATACAGGGTAAAAGCAAATGCAAAAACAACATAGGGGGCACCCAGAGGGAGAGACACAGAAGCTAGATTTTAAATGCTGTGCAGAAAATGACATTTCTGCAGTTTCATAGAATCATAGAATGGTTAGAGTTGGAAGGGACCTTAAAGATTATCAAGTTCCAACCCTCCTGACACAGTTTCAGATACATAACTGTAGGAACAAAAAGCAAGCTCACTTAGCAAAAAACAATCAGACCAACACAGTCTAGGTGCAGAGTTTGGAATCATACTCTATCCAGCTCCAAGGGTGCTTGGAGATTTGACTGTGGCTTGGGAGTGAGACAATTTCTAATTCTGATCTAAAGCCTGTAAGTTTTGGGAAATATGTATTTTCCCCTGCAGCTAACTGTTCTACGGAACAGTTGGCCACAGTTGTAAGATTCAGTATTTGCTAGTGTGCTTATTAAGTGATATTTATCCTTAAACCTATAAATATATTTTACAGACTGTTTGTCAAACTGTAGATTGAAATAACTGTCTTTAATTGCCTATATGCAGCCATAATGGCACATCGCTTGGGGGTTTCTCACATAACAGGCTGCATACAAACTCATACAAAGCTGCATTCTCTTCATCTAAAAAAAACATTCAGTACATGTTTTTTTACTTTTCACTTTCTCTTTTTGATTTGTTTTCCAAGTAAGCATTTGACAGCATAGAAAGCCTTATGTTTGGAAAGGGATTTGGGAAGTAGATTTTTCCCCCAGAAGGTGAGGCCAAGAAATGCATCAGTCACTCTTGCTGCTTTCTGACAGTTCAAGTCACCAAAGGCATTTAATAAACTTTAATCGCTGTCACAACTGTAAAGGTCACACATGGGACTGAAAGCACAAATCAGCTACAACACTGAAACATAAGTGAGTAAGAGGGAAGAGTGTGTGAATACGCCTGTACATGTAAGACAACGCATTTCACAAAAACACCAGCAAAAAGTAGCAGGTTGTTTTCAGTTTAAGAGGAGTTGTAAAGTATGAAGTTCTTAAATGCATTGCTCTCATATGTTTAAAATAGTGTGGCTTGCAATTTGCATTATACTATAGCATAAATGTTTTTAAATGTCATTTGAATATATAGCAATTATGACAAAAAGCGTAGAAATATTTTTTGCACTCCCCTAAATTTAAGAATGACACTTATCACACAACTCTTTGTTCATCTTACCTCACTGAAGAATTCTTGACTTGAACAGAAAACCCAGCATTTGAATCCATCCGATTTTATTAAATATTTATAAACAATTTATAAAAAGATCAGCAATTTTTCCCCCATCTGTTCAAGGCATTTTTGCCTATAAAAATGGGAAGCTGCACCTTCCAACCTGATTCCTAGGATGTTATTGATAGTCTTTCTTTTTTATCTATGAGATGAAATTCTATCCATTGTGATTCAGTGTTCTTCTTATTATTGGAATATTTGTAATACCATATCATGCCAGCAACCTAATCCTGAGGTCTAAGGGGAATCCTCTTGTACCAAGTACTCTACAAGCAGTAAAGTAACACAGCATAGACCAGAAATGGCAACAGACAGATCGAGAAATTACAAGGAATCAATAAGACAGTAATATTCAGTATGACAGGCAATATGCTGAAATTTACCTGGAGCAAACTACTTCCAAATATATTTAAAGGACAGCAATAAACTTCTGAGGTACAGCAAATACTGAACATTCACAAGAACTTGTCATGCAAAATCATGCACTGCTCTGCTTAAACAAATCAGTTTCTACAAATCTGTTTATATTCCCTTTACAAAACTGTTTCATTCTATTTCTTCAGGAATTATGTAAAGCTATATGCATTAAATCTCAGGTGCTTCTTACACATTAAATCTTGGATGCTGAGCAAACAATGGATAGCTGTGAGCCGCTAGCCAGCCATGCAGCTGGTCTTTTTCTTATATCCGATGCAGTTTCTTAGTCTGGAAATGCTGTCTTCTGCTTCAGTAGTTCATTATGAACTGACAGATTTGCTACTATTATTACCAAATCTGTCTACAAACCACAAAAAAAAACCAATCCCCAGATCTACTACTCAAAAGGGCTGCTTTTTTTTTTCCAAATAAAGTTCTTGAATTCAGTATTTAAATGTTGTTATGTTCACTGATGCCCAGGGGATACCACAGTTTATTAAGCAGGTGAATAGTATACAGTTTAGGTGTGCATGTCATGTATTATTGTTAAAGAGCCCTATGTGATTTAAAATACTTAAGATTTATTCATAATATTTTTTTATATGCAGTGCTCACTCGTATCTATTGAAAAGTAAATTCAGACTTTTCATCACTGGGCCAATTGTAACAGTCTCCCTTTCACCTGAATTTAAAAAAAAAATTGTTACAAAATTATTAATGACTGATAGAGTTTATAATGTTTGCAGCAATCCTAACACAGTTAACAGTGCAGTTCACACAGTATGAGGATGAGCTTTGAAGTGCAATCTGCAAGGTTCCAATGGTGTTACAGAGCTAACACCGGGAATAAGTTACTAGCTTGTTCCTTGTCTAGAAGTAGTAAGAAACTTAGCTAAGTATTGCTGAAAATATGAGTAATTTGGCCCTGAACATAAAAGAGTCCCTGAGTTCACATGAAGCATATGAGAACTATCTATCACCTCAGGAACTAACCCAGCATATTATTAAAAGAGTACTCCATAAATTTAGTGTTTTCCCAATGCAGTTCCTATTTTTCTAAGTAAAATAAAATGCTCTTAGAGATTCAGCTCATTCCTTTTTCCTCTCTGTCTCTTAAATATCTCTTAAATATACTTGTTTAGCTTAAAAAAGGAAGGTATTAATGTGCTATCTAAAGAGAGGCAACCACTGATTACTAACACTAAGGTCAAAGAGAAGATGCTAGAATCAACTGTCACATATTTTCATTGTTTGAGAGAAATCATGATTGACTGAAAACTTATCTGCCCTCTAGTCAGGATTTTGATTCAGCATAAAGTCAAGCTCAGCAATGACAATAGTTCAGATCTCTGAAAGCTTACAAAGATTATACTGGAAGTTCTCCAAGGCAATTTTATCACTCTTGCTTTCAAATAAGAAAGGATAGATATACTAGCCCGGTCGTATTTAGATTTTTCAAACAAGATATAATACTCCTCAAGGGTCACCAAAAAACATGTAGAATTGCTTTCAAATCTGAGATCATCAGAGACCATGCACTGCACATTGATTTAACTAGGGAACCCTTTTACAAAGTTCATTCTTAATTCTTTGGGTTGATCTTCATTGTATGACACATCTCTTGGGAGCCTTAACTTGTGACAAAACTACTGGGTTTTGCAATGTAAAAAAATATGGATAGACTTAAATGATTTCATACCATCAATCAGTGCAAATTTATAGCTCTGTCCCACAGTAGTACAAAAAGGCTGTTAAGAGCGGCTGTCTCATTTTTCTTCAGCCAGCTGAAATTTTAACTCTGTCATTCCTAAAGAAAGTACTATATACATCCACTACCTTATTGATTTTTTAAAATAAAATAATGTAAAGAAATGTAATACTAAACCTCAATGATTATGCAGAATTGTACATTAAATGTTATGGATGGTTTTCTGGAAATCTATTATTAGCAACTAGATGATGATGAAAACCTAATACTTCTCATGACATTTCAAAGTATGCGCAACCCTGTAAATGCACATCTTTAGCATTAATGCACTTCATATAGAAAAAGCCATCAAGAAAACAAAGTTAAACATTTAAGAAATACATTTAATTAATAACCTTATAACTTTAAGTATTGATTCTCCTCAGCTGGAAGGGACCGAAAGAGAAGGAAACAGCAATCTTGCTCTGCAAAGACTCAAGGCATGAGCTCCTGAGGCAAAAGATGCCTTCTTCTAATCCTTGCTCAGACAGAGGGTACCAAACAATGTTAGTTTTAACAGACACATCTTTTGCACTTGCATTTACTTCATAACTGAATTTAGTGAAAAACATGTGTGTCTCCTTCTCTGATGATTCTAATTTTCTGATTAAGGCTTCATACATCACCCACAAACCCAGCTACCTGTGGAGCAGCTTTATAAACCTATCTTCCTTCTTTAAGCTACAAATCTATGAAAAATCCTTCCTATCTTTCCTGCCCTATCCAGTCACAGTATTCAGAGACTCAGTACAGCAATATTATGCCACAAAAATTGTTAAATACTAATTTAAGTAAATTTAAGTAAATTTAATTATTTATTTAAGTGAATTTAAGTAAAACTTTAATAGGGAATCTATTTTTCAGAATTTCAAAGACTGTTCCTATCTTCCTTGGTTTCAATCTTTGCAACTTAAAGAACAGAGAGGATGTAAATAGGAATCACCAGAGAGCCACAGCTGAGAAACTATATTGCAAACTTGTTTGCAACAAGTAGATCATCACACACCTTAAGATCATCCTGACTATCTGGTCAATGGTAAATAGAATTGTCATTAGACATGATTTGAGGTCAGGCAAGTCACCAGACCTTAACATTTCTTAAGATTTAATGAACTAATGAACTCTTTTCCTGGACAGCTGGGCTATCAAGGTACTAAGCCTAAACTGAAAAGGGAGTTAAAAGCAAGTTATTACAGTGTATGTTTGACCTAGATACAAGTGAAGAAAGACTTTACATATTTCCATAATCAAAAATGCATAAATCCTGTTTGTCTTTACATAACCATCTAATTTCATTTAATTCCGAGGAGGACTTCTATGCTTACCTGGATGACTCTGCAGATATATTTACTCTTGATACTATATATGACTTGGCATAGTTCAAAATTCACTCTAATACTTTCTAAATTCAGTCATTCACACACTGTATCTGTTATTTTGATAAAGTACTGCTACCTGAACTGAGTGAGTTCTCCTTTTGTTGTCATCTGCTCATCTTCTTTCTCCCTCCTCCTCTAAATGGAAACAGTAAAAGCTGAATGACAGTACATTTTCCAGAGCTCTGGAATAAAAAAAAAAAAAAAATATTATTAAACACCTATGGAACTCTTTCTCCAAGAAAACATTATCATGATTTATTATTATCATTATTTAATTACTAACCCAGGCAATCGCTAATACATTGCCAAATGGATTGCTAAATGGCTCATCATGCCTTCCTGATGAATGAAGATACCTTAACCATATAGATGGTGCATGGCTGCCCAGAATCAAAACTAGGGAAGCCTTAGGGTTTCAGACAGTCCTGAAATGTTTTTAAGTTATATTATTTATCATGCACTCAGAGAATGGATTTTTTTTATAACAGTTGGACAGAGAATTGCTAATAAATTTGTGCTTTACTTTTCTAAAGAACAAGCCACGGCAACTATAAATTCCCCACAAAAATAAATTAAATGCAAATGCATTTGCATTTGAAAAATTGCAGATTGCAATTAATTTGCAATTAAATGCAAATGCAAAGTTTAAACCATGCAACTCAGTTCAGATATATCCATGCAGAAACCAATGAGGATAATCATAAAAGTCCATGCCATTGCATTTGAAAGGGGCACTTGGTCTATTGTTAAAGCTTTCCATCTCTCTAATCCCTCTGTAATTCAGAACTACCCATCACAAAAATATGTTAGCACAACACAGTTAAAATTTATACAGAAGACCAAATATTAGACCCTTTCTCATGCTACATGTGTTATAGACAAATACTGCTTCTTTTCCTATGCTGTGCAAAGATATGCCATGATGCTATACATGTCCACAGATAGAAAGTGTGTTGGGGAAGTTAGAAGCTTTCACTGCTCAATTAAATTAAAATTAATAAAAATTAGAGTTAAATCACACAAAGAATTAATTTTGTTATCAGTTTTCCCACTTAATTATCTGGAAGAAAACATACAAGTATTTGCACATATGGTCCTTTCTTCAAACAAACAAGGTCTGGCCACAATATTTGAATTGGAAAGTTTTAATGGTTGAGAAGAAAGAAGACAAAAATAAGTTAAAAAAAAAATAAAAAAAAACCCCAACTCAAACCTGCTGAAGATAAAATGAATAAACTATCTGTAAGTGTTCTTTTAAAAAATAAGTAAGTGCAAGCAACCTCCTCCTCCAGCCTTTCAACTAAATTACATTTTGTAACAAACTGTTAATCTCAGGCGTACATCCATGTGACTTTTTCCCATCTCTGTTTCTCAATCCACCAACGCATTTATAGCACAACTATCGGAAAGGTCTCCATCCCAGTGATATCTCTCTGATTAGAAATGAAGTCATCTGCCTTTTTTATTATTATTACTCCTTTCCAGCACCTAACACAGGTTTTCTTATAAAGAAACACCAACCACCCAGAACCCCAGTAAGACAAACACCTTGAAAATTACAAGACTGTCTTATAGTATGCCCTAGGGGCCACTATCCTTAGAGCTCTTCCTATTTTAATTCTTAACAAAAAGAATCTAACTAATCTAGATCATGTGAGTGACAGCCTGTAACTTCTTCATAATTTCACGTTCTCCCACACCATCTCCAGACAATTCTCTCACTGCCTTTCCCTATTTTTGGACTACAAAGAGTGGGAGGCTTCTGCCTTGTCTTCTTTCTCCTCCTCACTTTCTAGCAGTTGGGAGAAAAGAGATTCATGAAGTCAATTATTATGAGAGGAGATAGCAATTTCAATTAACACAGCACTTTTCATGTAACATGATGTCCCAAGGCACTTGAAAATAATATATTGTAAAAGGACTGGGTTATATTTAGTGTAATCTTTAACTGTTGTCACCTACTTTACCAACTCACTTTCCTTCTGCCTACTTGACTTGAAGTACAGATCATGCATAACTCTCTGCAATTAACAAGTCACAGCCAGAAGACAGAAAGAGCAGCAGTTTTTAATTCATTAGCTTTTCACCTTTGGAGACCCGTGCTTAATGCTTACTTCATGTCTGTCTGCCCTAGGCTTATGTTGATATATCTGCTTCTATTTCTGAGCCCATGTCATCGTTTAATGCAACACTCCAACTGTACAAAAAAGAAATGAGGTTCTACAAGAACAGAGAATAACTATTGTCTGGTTTTCTTATGCATGAATGTGTATTCCAGGAGCTAGAAGGCAAAAGCAAGATTTTGTGCTTCTCACTGAACAGCCTTTTCAGTGTTCTTCCCTTTTACGTCTATTTTAATCTCCTCTTCTTTGGGAGGAGGTAATTGGGAAATTACAGCAGGTATTGTATACTGGCTCTCTCTTGCTGAACTGACTCCTTTCATTTGTCAGTATAGGCTAGTGGGTACATCAGCCACAGAATCATTCTGTGGCATTCTGTGGCTTTCTCTCTAAATCTGTTCTGAATGATTTATGGTTCTCTTCATCATGCCAACACATTCTTGATCATACTCAATTTCTAAACCTCTAGCACTGCAAGCATTTGCTGATCTTCCTCAGTTAGGAGCTCCCACATTCCTCATCAGGAAATACCAGCGGAAAGTGTGGAGTGTGTCCTGCGCATTATATTTATGCAAACTAGACACAGTGCTTATTCTATGTGCCCTGACCAAGTTGAAAAAGAGACCCTGGAGTGTACAACAGCCTTATATTCTGAAAACTAGTTCTGTATTAAGTCAATAAACTGACAGAAAATACCATGCATATGAATGGCCTAGCTATCCAAAATGATCTCTCATGGTCCTTTTCAGCCTTAAATTTCTCGGACTCCACCTGAATGTGGAACTATTAATTTTGCATTTGCAGCTTTCTTTTGAAAAGATAAATATCCAGCTCAATCTTTCTTTTCCCATAACTTCATATTTCACAGTCATTAGCAGATCCTAACTCCCAATGTTTTTTAAAGAACTATCCCTATTTAAAGACCAGAAAGAGACAATTGGGCCTAGCTTGTAGTGCCCTCATACACACACAATTGTGAAAGGCTGCAAAAGTTTTCACATAAGTGAAAATTATTAATCAGACCCTAGATCTCTGTATTGTCTGGTGCAGAAAGGTGCTGCTGCCTGACATTGCTGTGGTAAAACATGAATTCACACATATCATGATGGCAGCCAAACAAAGGCTAGGGAACCCTGCACTGAACCATCTGTCCTTCCTTTGAACATACAAAGTATTATACAGGTAATGACACTGGTAAATTATCTAAAGGGCACTCTTTGGGAAAACTTTCTGTTTTGTAACCTGTGTTGGTTGTACAACAAGTTTAAATACTTAAAATAACTGTAGCCACCTATGAGATGCTGGCAAAACAATGGTGTTTATGATGAACTCTGACCAAGCAAATATCTTAAACATTTTAAAGCCTCTCTTGAGACAGGTTTCCCACACACATGGACAATGAATGTTCTCCAAATGCCATGAAGTATTTAAAAATTTAAAATAAATTTTAAAGGACTTTTTGAGTTTGAAAGCTTGTGTGTTATAAATTATGTGTCACTCATGGTGTGATTGTGTTGAGATTACCTCTAGCTGGACCTGATATGTTCTGCTGCTTTTCAATTTTGACTATTTCCTCATCCTTTAAGATCATAGTTACCTTGATCCTTTCTTTTATTTCCTTAAAAAGATATCTTCCCATTTCATTCAATTACATGTTAGACAATGAATTTAAACTGATTGCTTCTTGCTAGTTTTTTGGAAGGCTGCTGCTTTCAGTAGCTGTTTATATATCATAACAGTGTTTTGTGTCCTTTCAAATTATTAACAACACACCTAAATAAATTGTGTCACTGTAAAAAATACAGCCTTGAAGTCTAGAAAAGCAATATGCCACGTATTTTCAATTCATTGTGTTGTAAAGAACAATAGCAGTTTAAGCACTTGCTATCACACCTCCCAGTCTGGCCAAATAACACTTTAATGTTTATCCTTTATCCTATTACACAAATGAAAGCATCTTTCGCATTCATCAAGTTGCAGAATCTAGGCCATTACATGTAAAAGATGTAGAGATGAAACAACCTGAAAAGAATCACTTCCATCTGGATCTGGTTATCTAAAAATATCTGTAAATGTAACATGGTTTCAGCATAAAACCAACTACCTAAGCATTTGGAAACCCTTATCATGGGTCCTTTATTTGTCATCCCTTAGCTGTCAGAATATGTTTACAATGCATAAGCATGGTCATAATAAATGGCATTCAGCAAAGATGTCTAAATACATTTCCTAGAATGAAATATAAAATAAGTGCCAACAGAATGATCTTGGGACTGCCCAAAGTGCATTTACTGTGATGTTTTTATGTGCTGCCTTTATGTTCTGCATACCTGATACCTTGCTCCATAACAAGGTGGGGAATATGACTATCATATTCCCCATATGAAAGTCTTTCTAACACTTTCTTGTGTATTTTTAAAGTGTTTTCACTGATATTTTCAGATAGAAAGAGCCACATTGCTTTCAAAGTACAACTGCTCTCCATATTCTCTTGTGTGATGTCTTTAAAAACAGCTTGAAAAGACACTCTGCACTTAAATAACTTTCCATTTACATGGATCTATCTTCTGCTACAGATGGCCATCCAGGACAGGGCTCACAGGGATGTTTTTTAATACATTACCTCGCTTGGCAAGGATCAAGTGTGTAGATTTAACGTTCTAATATGATATTAACTGTTTCAGGTTGTTCACAAGGACAGCTTTCCATGTGTTTCAGGTTTTAGTCACTAGTTAAGTCTTAAATCCAATTTAACCAACTCTGTAATTCCACTTAGCCCTATTTCAGGCACTTTGTATTCCTTCCCTTCACCTCGTGGCTATGAAACAATTCAATTACTGAAGTTCCTCATCCGGAAGGTGCACTCGATTTCCTGTAATAATCTGTCTGATTGGTTTTTGTTGTTTTGTCTTACTGGAGTAACACATGGCTTTGGACCTGACTGCGATACAATCATGAAAAACAGGTAGTGTTGTGTACGTGTACCAGCTACAAAAGGAAAGAAAAAGAAGGAGAAAAATAGAAAAGAAAAAGGAAAAGTAAAATAAGGGTAAAGAATACCTACTAGAAATAGAAAAAGAAATTAAAGAGGCATCTGTGGTCATGCATCCTTTTCAGGGGAAGAAAAGAGGGAAAGAGGATAAGAATTAAAAAGAAAGAAACAAAAAAAACCACCACAAAACAAACAAACAAACAAACAAATCCAAACAAAAGTCAAGCAAAGAAAATAATTGGAGATACAGTATAAATTCAAAGGTGAAAGAAGGTGAAAGAAAGAATGAAAATGATGGGAAAAAAGATGTTTATTAAGAGAAAATAGAGTAAATTGGTATAAAGAGGAAACATAAAAAGGATCAGAAGGTAAAACACCAATTAGTAGATCAAAAGGGTATGAAACAAGTTTTAAGATAAGAGGGTGGTAATGGAAGCAGCTTAAAAGATGTTGAAACAGAATGGTGATGAAAGTATGCATCAGACAATGGAGACAATTGAAAGTCTTAGAGCATGAAGAAAATCAGTAAGGGATAGCAAAACAAAAGAAAACCTCTTATATTAAGATCTGTTAATATTTTTAATAGAAATTACTTGTTCCTTTCTTGGACTCTAGAGAACAAGTCATATGAGGAGATGCTGAGGGAACTGGGCATGTTTAGTTTGGAGAAGAGGAGGCTGAGGGGAGATCTCATTATCCTCTACAATTACCTGAAAGGAGACTGTAGAGAGGTGAGGGTTGGCCTCTTCTCCCAAGGGGATAATGACAGGACCAGAGGAAGTGGTCTGAAGTTGTGGCAGGGGGGGGTTTGATTAGTTATTAGGAAGAATTACTTTACTGAGAGGGTGGTCAGGCACTGGAACAGCCTGCCCAGAGGGGTGGTGGAGTTACCATCCCTGGAGGTATTTAAGAAACGTGTAGACTTGGTACTTCAGGGCATGCTTTAGTGCCTGATATTGTTGAGTTGGGGTTTTTGTTTTCATGGGTTGGGTTGGGTTGGGTTTTTTTGTTCGGTTGGTTGTTTTTTTTTTTGTGTGTGTGTGTGTGTGTATAGTTAGGCTCAATGATCTCAAAGGTCCCTTCCAATCATGAAGATTCTATGATTCTGTGCTTTTCTTTGAGCTACCTTCATATGATCAAACTTTTTGCCATCTTTACTGTTTTCTTACAATCCTTTTCCTTTCTTATTCTCTTGTTTTTCAAGAGACTTGAAACTGTAGAAAAAACAAGCCTTTGGTGTCAGACGCAGATCTGTGTTCTAACAGATTTCCTGGTTTTTCTTGAGTAAATCACCTCATAAAATGTTTTCTATAAGATCTATCCCTCATGTTTGTACTTGAATTCTGCAATCACATAAATTAAATACCGGTGTAAATCACTGTAAATTTGTAGCAAAGCGAAACTGAAAGGAGGAATGTAGACTTTGAGAGTTTGGGGGTTTTTTTGGGCACAAAAAGTACAAATACACAAGTACAAATACAGTGGCAGTAGCTGTGACAAGTGAAGGACAATCTCAACAAAAAAGATGTGAATCTCCCAGGTACATTTCTGCTTTTTCATTAGAGCTACATCTTCTAAGGTGTTAGGAAAGTTCCATTCCCTAGCTATTGTATCAATCACTCTTTCTAATATGAATATGTATTAAATTTGTTATTATATATATTAGTTCACCTTATATACAGTAGTGTAATGATTTAGTGGAATTTTACTGGAGACTTTGGTATTGTTCATAGTTAATTAAAACAAACTGAAAGACAGCCTGGCCCTGGAAATAAGGACTTTGTTTCTTGGAATCCCAGAGTTGTCCATGAAGGACAAAGGACACCCGTGGACAACTGAGAGAACACAAGTATCCTAGCCCCACTAACACGCCTTAGAAATCCTAAGAGTCATCTGGCATCATAGATAAGTCACCAGAGCAAGACTGATTACAGGGACATCTGGATCAATAGACAAGGTGCAAGAATGCTGCAAAAATATAGTTGCTTTGCAAAGTTTTACTATGGTTAGTGATCATTAATGTGGGTGATCTTCTCAGTGTGATTCAAATAATTTTGTAGCTGGACATTTGAAGGGTATAAGAACCCTGTGTAAAACCACATTCAGGGTGCCCCAATATGAATGGGACCACCTCATGGCCGTGAATAGATATTTACTCTTGTAATGCTATGCTTTGCACCCTACCCTGTCTCCTCAGTTGGCATGGCCAGGTGCAAATTTTCATTACAACAGCCTAGCACTAACTATGCCATTCATGCATAGAACCACAGATTCTACACTTCATGAGAGAAATATGATCCAAAATTTTTCTGATTTTCATAACACATACTTGCATAATCACAACTTTCCATGCATGCATTTTAGATAAAGAGAAATTAGTGAACAGAAGATGTGTATGGAAAGATATAAATCTGCTTTACTAACTCCATAATTAGGCTTTTCTTTTTCATTACTAAAAGTTTTCTATCTAACTTGCTTGTAAGAGGTGGAGAAACACTATTTCCTGCATTTTGTTGATAGAGAGTCATTGAATGAAGGCACAATGAAAGCAAAGTCTCAAAAGCAAAAAAAAAAAAAAAAGGAAGTTTGAACATTTCAAGAAATGTGATTCAGTGGACACAAGTCCTAGACAAACCACCCTATGGCATGAGTTCATTTGAATAATCACACAGGTGAAAATCTCCAACATAAGTGTTCTTAAATAAGAAGGTAACAATGAAAAGTAGTACCCAGGGAGGTTCATTTTAAGACTCTTCCCAAATTCTTTTTAACAAAGCTCTAAACAAACAATGGATATTCTGCTGATATCAAGACTGCATAAAGACACAGGTTAATAGTAATGGCATTTTTGCAATTGTTCTACATACACGATAACCCAATCAGTTACTTCTGGGAGCCCCGTTGGTCATATAAGGCACAAACCAAACGGAATTTGAGAATACGGCTAACTCAATCTTTAGACCAAACAATTAGCTAAAGACATATAGAATGAGCAGATGGTAAAATGTTTTAATGCAGAGTTGAGGATATAGCTCAAATGGTGGTTCCAGGCAAAACAGAAATGAGACAGAGAGAGTAATCTTTCCTCTCTTTACACTTGCTTCCTCCTTAGCTCCTGGTCCAAAAAAGGGAAGGAGGAAAAAAAAAAAAAAAAAAAAAAAAAAAAAAAAAAAAAGGGGGAAGAAAAAAAAAAAAAGGATATGGAGAAGAAACTCACTGTCTCTGTCTCTGTACCCAAAGAAGTGCAAAAACAAATGGCCAGTCATCTTGTGGTATACAGCAGCATACCTCTGAGTGATTAATGATTTTTCTTCAGTATAACAGCCAAAAAAAAATAGTTGGGAGGTTGTGGCTTGCCTTCCCTCACAGCCGTATATGATTTTTTT
>NW_015090926.1:4143334-4230310 GCF_001431845.1 Calidris pugnax
AAAAAAAAAAAAAAAAGAAAAAAGAAATATAGAGGGGAGAAGAAAAAAAGAAAAAACCCAACAGCAATTCCTTTAGCATTACCCATCTCCATCTGAAATTCTTGTGTTTCCCACCATTAACACAGAGCTTTTTATGCTGGGCAGCATCATTGCTTCTACAGCTGAGGGGCTCTTCACACAGGAGAGAGGAAATTGATCTATCTTCAAAGGATTATCATTTCTGTGTTGTGTGTCTCTCAGATGAGATATGAAGAGCTGTGCAACGACATTCTGAAAAATTCTCCTTTTGTTAGTTTATCTCACACCCAGAAGCAAATTCTGTAGATCCCAGATAATCATCTTAACAAGGCCCTACCATGTGTCTCTTATATTAATATGGGAGAAGAGAGCTTCAGTGATAGAATGTGAAATGTTTACCTCTGCAAGCATACATTACATCTCACAGAGGAACTGTGGCAGAGGGGCAGGGAGGAAAAGACATCTCTGTGAAATGATTTGGACTGAAACAGCTCTGCAAATAAAGCAAATGGTGAACTTCAGAATTCGTATCTTTTCAACGGATCACTGAAAATCCCTGTATAAATAGCTGTGATATTCAAGTTCCTGTTGAAAGTAATAGTTGAGCAAATTCTAAACAAACACAAGGCTGCAGAGCAGGAAGGAGCTATCAGCTTTTATTTTTTCTTTCCTCTCAGCAAATGCAGGCAGCCTTTCTGTTGATTTACTCTTAGAAGCAAGAATCCTAAGGACTACAGAAATTACAAGAGGCTGTCCTGTGCTTAAATGCAGTGCTTATTAATTCTGTAAAATGAAAATAAGCTGCACAGCCAGGATTCCCTGCTGTAGATTATGTTACCTGTTAAAGACTATCATGAAAGATCTGATTTGGAAAATAAATAAATAAATAGATGTAAGAGCTTGGAGTCAATCTCCAAAACGGTAAATGAGTAAATCTGTCTCTCCTAACAGTTTTTAATAAGAGAGAATAGCAAAATTTATTGCCCTGCCAGGTATTCAAGCATGAGGATCTCACTTTATGGAATTAAAGAAGGAACTTAATTTCAAATTTATGGGATCATTCCCCTTGTCTTCTTTACATGCTCCTTTCATTTTACTTTGGTTTGTTCATGTAACTTTCTCTTTCGCTATTTACTGTTGTCCCTTGCCAGAAGTGTCACAGTAGAGCTATCTCACTGTTGTTCATCATTACATTAGCGTAAGACTCGTTTAACTTCGTCTTTGTGCTTTTTTCTTTCCCTCCTTGTAAAGGCAGAGCCAGAAGCAGTAATAAAAAGACCCATAGGATAACTGACATTACTGTCTACTTGTAGCCTCATCAATGAATCAAATTAGGAGATTCAAACATAGATAAAGGTAAAGGAGGACAAAAAGCCCAAAACAATGCAATAGCAATATTTTAATCCCCTTGATAGAAAATCTTCTGTCTTTTACAGCATAAATGTATTTTGAAGATCACACAACTAGGCAGGATGTCTGTATATTTAAAGAGAAAATTAAGAATTTATATTAAAAAGTTTGAGGCTAAATTAAAAGGGCAAGAATTGAAGAAGTAAATCTGTTGAGAAAAAGCAGGAACTCATCAGATCCTTACTGAGGATTTTATTTTTCCTTTTCAGTTGAAACATTCCAATGTGCTTTTGAAAGAATTTTCTCTTTCATTTCCAAAGAGCTCTGAGCTCTCTATGCCACTCAGGTTCAGAAATGGAAGGGCTTCTTGCAGCATTTCTGCCTCATGCTACAAAATACTATAAAACTAACAAGGAAAAAAAATTCTATTATACATTTTAGCACATATATGCACCACAAAGACCTGATTTCTATCTTACATCTTTGTAAATAAGGAATAATTTATGGAGCTCAATGATGTTTAACTGGAGTAAAACTATTCTGGGTGAGAAAAGAATGATGTTGGCATTAAACAATTCAGAAAGGTCCTGAGAAAGCACCCAACGGAAACTGTGAATCTTTCAAAATTCTTCTGTCACAACCGGTGATTTTTACTTCCTACTGGAACTCACTACATAGATGACATTTTCATTTGTTAGGGGAACTGAGGACAATTTTTTCTATTTGCCTTCTTCATTGATTGTGAAAACAGAGTAAAGATAGCTGCATGTGAAAAGAAGAAAACACCACCACAGAATAAAGGTCACAAAAGAGTCATGATCATACATAAGAAGTGAGAAGTGATACATGCATACTCATCTCCTGACTTATACAGAAAAGAGATCTTTCTTTTTAAGAGAGAAGACATTCTGAAAAAGGATCAGTCTCTGAAGGGACAATGAATTTCATCCAGTTGCTGTCTGGAATAACACAAGCTTTAAAAGCAAAGGCAGAGTGGAAGAGAACATTTATAGTTAGAACAAGTATCACCAATAGCTGTAATTTGTTTGACCTTCCATTTCACAAAGTGAAGCTGTCTAAAACCTTTGGAAGGATAGACACAAACGGACAAATTATGGGAAGTTGTGCATTACAGGTATAATATTTTCCAGGAAACTGTACACAGATATTTACCACCTTTGGCAAAAAACAGCTTAAGAGAGAACAGAAACATAGGCCAGACAGACCTTTGCACATTTTCAAAATCAGAAGGCTGAAAAAACATTTGAAGTTGCCTTGATTATTTTATCATCTTCATATACTTTCAAAAGCAGTAGCTTCACCCCTTGTAGCTCTTCATCACAATTCAGCAGCTCTCCAAAAGCCCTATTAGGAGCTTTCTTCCTCCTGCCAGTATGTGCAATGACTGGGTGCCTGAAGATCCTCAGTTAAGCATGCCATGCAGATGTGAGGCAAAGCAATTGACCTGTTTCTTTGTTTCCAGCAGCAGAAATGGCACAACCCTAAGTAAGCCAAGCATTTGTGATCTGTGTCTTCATGGTTGACAGTAGCATACAGAAAGAACTAGAGTTGCTTTTTGCTGCATAAAACAAGTAGTTTCAACAGACATTTCTAAAACTTCATGGTTTTGGGACACTAATGAGGTACTACCTCCATTTTCCAGCTACATCTCTGAGGACAAGATTAAGAAAACAATGCTATTGGAAGATAATAAACTATTATTGCTAACTCATTCTCCTCAATTTATGCTGTCATTTGAGTCACTGCTACCAAAAAAATGAGATGTGCTTGGAGGACAGACTATAAAATGGAAATGATCAGACTATTATTTTAATTATTATGATAGAGAGACTTGGAAAGCAAACATTTTAACATAAAATCATTTCAGTCTGCAGACTTGTTAAGCATGAAATGGAAGTTAAACAAAGTGCTCTGAATAGATGTAAAATTATGTTGATAAAGCAAATTATTTCAGTGACCTTTCTTGTATTTCAGAAAAGTGCAATTACTTTCTAACTCAAGAGAAACAGACAGGTATTTGAGAATCAGCTGCCTTCATCCTACTGACAAACAGCTAAAGAAGCAAGTGCAAAAGCAAATAATTGGGTTAACATTTGTTTCATTTTGATTTAAAAATCTCTGCAAAATTAAATGAAACCTAGATTCATAATATAAACAACCCAGAAAATATCTTTTGCTGAGACAAATCAGCATCATTTCTCTAAAGTCAATAGACGTACACAAATTGAGAATTTGTTTTACTGTACGCAGTCAAGTGCAGTTGGGTGAGAACTTTACTTGACGCTGCAGTGATGTGAAGAATTAATAAAACACAAGTTAGAAGACATGTTAATTTGTACTCATTTTTATCCTTGAGAAGACATGTATAATCTTTGATAACAATTTACTTAAGCAACATAGATAACTGCATCCTTAATGTTTTTTCTTTTAATGTGTTAACCCATGAAATCTATCATCATTGCCATGACCAGGCCATGAAATTTGCAACCATTTGTTTTTCTGATTAATATAGGTCTTAAGGGAATAATGGCTTTTAACTTGTCTGAATACCTTTTGAAAATAAAATGTCCTCAAAGTGATTTGTTCTTCCTGCTATAGACAGCCGATTTTCCAAAATATTTCAATAAGTAGCCAGGTGTTCCAGATCTTTCCAAATGCCAGAGACTAGAAAGAAAGCTCTTCTAACTCTGCTTCATGCTTCAAATATTTTTTTTTCATGTTTTCATTTCATCTTCCTAGACATGAACTCATTAATGAATCAACTCAAAATTTGTCACTTCTACAAATTCTACAAAATGTTTACAATTAACACAGGGTACGTCTCTGCCATATCTTCCCTCTGATTTGCAACTTTGTTTGGAGTTCACTACAGATTACTTTAGCCACAGTTAATAGGTTAAATTAATCTTTGCTGTGCAATAAATTGCCCTAGCAAAACTATTATTGTTTTCTGAGTTGACTAGTTAACTTTTCACAGAATCATAGAATCACATGGTCCAGCCATTTTTACATTTCACTGCAGCATAAGTCTAATGTAGATGCACTTCAGAATATAAAATAGAAGCAGTGCAGAAATTAACTGAGTTGTTTTCCTTTCAAGTATAACTGAACTGCTGTAATACACAGAAAGCAACAGGTTTTGCATTACATTGAAGTAACTTGTTTTTAAGCTAAAACAACTAGGAAAAACAACTAAAACAGAGACACTAAAAGAAAGCAGAGGTAGGGCACCATCTATTTCAGGAACTTAGAAAAAGCCCTGTAAGGGCTAATTGTGAGGCTAGACAGACCAGAATCTTCTCTTTGAACAGGCACAGTAGAAGTTGCAGGAAGGTTTCTACATGCAGACACGAAGTCCTCAATACTAGACTCCCCTTTGTCTGTCGTAGGTAGAGATTTCTATTATTATTATAGTGTAAAAATATTATAGTATTATTATAGCGTAACTCTGGATAGTCTTGTAACACAAACATAAACATATAGGAAATATTTCTTACTTTTTATCAGGTTATCAGGTTTTGAATGTCATCAATTCCTGTGCTAGTGAATTCTACAGGCTGATATAACTTCCTAGCTCAATGTAATTAAAAGTGAGAAATTAAATAACATTCTAGAAATCATGTACTTTATGCACTTAAGTTTAAATGTTCCTCTTTTTAATTGCACTGTCCCCTTGTTCTTCCTCTGAAAGCTGCAACTGTGAAGCCAGAGATGGTGAATTTTGTATAGAAAGTAAAATCTAACAATTCACAGAGAACAAATCCACAAAATCTTTTAGAACTGACAATTTCATTCTAATTTAATACTGATTTTACAGCAGTTCCACTCTTTTGGAGTTCATTTGCTTTGATATCTTTGAGGTCACAGTCTTTTTGTATTGTAACATCACAGATCTTTGAAATGCAATGGTTGGAACACTCTATGATGGATGGACCTTGCTAGAAAAGCAACTGACTAACAAATTCAACAATCATCTCCTGATTTTATGCTTGGAAGTCTCAAAAATATTTGTTAGACTAGACCATATCCGGGGCAAAATCCTGGGCATATTGAATTCAGTGGTAACAGATCTGACCCTTCCTTATCTCTGACCCCACGAGTAACTTAGTAAAAATAGGTGTATGAACCTGTATTTTATTATAGCCAATCTCTGTGCAGTTCAGAGACAAGAAGTTTGGGAGATGTTTCTTCTTCACTCTATTTCTTTTTATCTAGTGAAAACATCAGTCTGAGTTCTGGAAACAAAAACATTCTTTCCAGATTAACTATCATCACCTGAAACAAATCTGCAGGGCAAGAGTCTCACATCAGTTATTCCTTTCTAAGTCCATTTTTGAAGGTTTTTGAATGCTGTTAAAATTTAAATTAAATATTATTATTGTACGTTCCTGAAAGTTTCACTTCCTGCTTTCAACATGTGGCTATATTGTCCTACTGACTTTTCAAAATAAAATAATTGTCAAAATTTTCTCAAATGCTTAGAAATATTTAATTCTTTGTACAAAACTTCGAAGGTTTTAATAATTTTTAATGGATCTGACTCTCCCCTTCCCATTCATCCTTATATGGGATTTAACAGCTTACTGAGTGAAGCCCAGTTGGTATTTTATTACAGATGAAAACAAGATATCATCATGTATAAGAATAGAAACTCATGGTTTTCACATGTAGATATTGAACTCAGCTTTTAAAAAATGCTTGAGGCAAGATTGTTTTAGAGGAGGGTGTTAGTTTTATTACCATGTGATGTACGACATATGATGGGGTTCTATTCTGTATACATTATTTTTGCATTATGTCTTTGTCCAGCACCACGAAAATAGGTGACAAGTTATCACAAGACCTTAGCTCCTCATCCTAGCTGACATACGGCGCCATCACCTGTAGATAACTCAATTATAAACAACAACTCACTGTTAATAACTACAGGAAAAAGGATTAACAATTCATGATCTCAGGGTAAGCCTATTTCATTTTGTCCAGCAAATAGAAGGATTAAGGATCTATGAAATGAATCAGATTTTATGACTTCCCAGAACTGAAAGCATGAGGAAAGACTTTTTGACTGCTCAAATCAAGGAAGAACATATACACAAACAGAATAACTTGATCTGGTGAAGCCAATATGCAGTCTCAGCACTTTCCATCAGTCTGCTGTAGTAACTGTTTTGGAAATAATGCTTGCTTTACCTCTAATTCTTTTGTTTAATATATTTTTTGAAAAGTATCAAGTTCTCAACTCCTGTTGTGGAAAGGATGAACACTAGAGACGAAGAGAAGAAGGTATGGATAAGCCCACAAATATTGGTTTGAAATTGATATATTTAATACAAGTCTATTTAACATGCTAGGCGTTGCTCTTTAAAAAAAAAACACAATCAAATCAGGATGTAGGTCTAGTGCAATAAAGAGACATCTGTCTGAATTTGAAGAGACCCTGGAAAAATACTGATAAGAAATTTATAGGCATTGAACCAAGAGCTGAATGAAATATAAAATAAAAAAAAAACAACACTCCTATGAAAGTATCCATAAATAGTAACTATTTAGTTGCTCAAGAAAACTTGTAAGAAAAAGAGTTTTCAGAAAAATGAACTTTTCTGCTTTTTATAATTTTATGTGAGAGAAATAAATTACCTGAAAGGTTAATGACGAAGTGCAGACTGGGACTGGGACAAAACCTAGATTCTTATTCAGTCAATTGTCAAGCAGGTCACAGAAGTACCAGAAGAACTAAAATGATTTTAGATTATCTCCAAGATTAAGGGAAGAAATTAATAAGATGACAGTAAGTGCTAAAAAGATGCTCATTGAATTGTATTGTGGACATCAGCAAAGAACCATCCTTTTCTTTCCATCTCTGACATCCCATCTCTTAGTGTAAGTGAAACCTCTAGCTCAGAAGATGGGAATGAAATGTCAGCAGAAGCAAGAACGACTCTTGTATAGTAACATGACATTTTCATATCCAGATACAAAAATAGCAGTAGGAAGGTCTGTGTCACCCCTTGTGCAGGAGCATATCTGCACAGTTAGTCAAGAAAATGTCATGCATAACCAATGACCTGTAACCTGACCCATTGTGGAACAGAAGTACCCAAATGAAGGAGCTTTAGTCCAGAGAGGAGCAAGGGACAGTGGCAGAAAAGATGGAAGGTATAGAGACAAGGAAGGTCATACCACAAAACCAAAAGTCTTCCTTTCTTTATGACCATTATATTTCAGAAAAATAGAACATGGATGATGCTTTACTGCTTTCTCCTAAAGGGTAAACTAGATGTCTAGGAAGTCTTTGCTAACATTTTTCCTGAGGGTTTTAGCTTTGCCATATACCCTATAGTCAGAATGACAGAATCACAGAATCACCATGGTTGGATGGGACCTCTGAGATCATTGAGTTCCAGACTGAACAACCCCAGCTCCCTCAGCCTCTCCTCGTGTGACTTCTTCTCTAGACCCCTCACCAGCTTGGTGTCTCTCCTCTGCAGCAGCAAATGTCCTTCCTGTAGTGAGGGGCCCAGAACTGAACACAGTACTCAAGGTGAGGCCTCACCAGTGTCGAGTACAGGGGCACGATGACTTCCCTACTCCTGCTGACCACGCTATTCCTGATACAGGCCAGGATGCCATTGGTCTTGGCCATCTGGGCACACTGCTGGCTCATGTTCAGCCGGCTGTCCACCGACACTCCTAGGTCTTTTTCTGCTGGGCAGCTTTCCAGTCACTTTTCCCCCAGCCTGTAGCATTGCCTGGGGTTGTTGTGACCGAAATGCAGGACCCAGCACTTGGCCTTATTAAACCTCATCCTATTGGCCTTGGCCCATTGATCCAGTCTGTCCAGATCCCTCTATAGAGCCTTCTGACCCTCAAGCAGATCAACACTCCCACCTAGTTTGGTGTCATCTGTGAACTTACTGAGCGTGCATTCAATCCCCTTATCTAGATCATCAGTAAGATATTAAACAAGACTGGCCCCAAAACTGAGACCTGAGGGACACCGCTGGTGACCAGTCGCCAAACGAATTTCGCCCCATTAATCACAACTCACTGGGCATGGCCATGCAGCCAGTTTTTTATCCAGTGAAGGGTACACTTGTCTATGCCATGATTCGCCAGGTTCTCCAGGAGAACTCCATGTGGGACGGTGTCAAAGGCCTTACCAAAGTCCAGGTAGACAACGTCCACAGCATTCCCCTCATCGAGAAAGCGGGTCACATGGTCATTGATCTTTCATTGATCAAGTTGGTTAAGCAGGACTTCCCTTTCATAAACCCATACTGGGCAGCCCTGGTCCCTTCCCTGCCCTGTACTTGCCGTGAGAGCTCTGCCAAGATGATCCTCTCCATGATCTTTCCCGGTACCGAGGTCAGGCTGACAGGCCTGTAGTTCCCCGGATCCTCCTTCTGGCCCTTCTTGTAGATGGCTGTCATATTGGCCACCCTCCAGTCATCTGGTATCTCTCCTGTGGACCAGGATTGTTGATAGGTAATGGTGAGAGGCTTGGTGAGTTCTCCCACCAGCTCCCTGTGTACCCTTGGGTGAATTCCATCCAGCCCCATAGACTTATGCATGTCAGTAGGGCCCTGCTCTGCTCACTTCCTTTTGCTGGCTTCTTGGATCCAGGTTTTAATTTCCTTTTAACATCAATGAGTAAAAGTTTTTAAATAAAGGACTAAAATCCTGCAAATATAATTAGCTAATCTGCGCTGCTTCAGCTAAGAGATGTGTTTGTGTGTAGAGTTTGTCTAAGCTCTGGAAGAATACAGATAACATTTGTTATCTGTATTTAATGTCTATTTCCTGTAAAACATTGTAAAGTATTTGCAAACGCATCCTGACAGCTCCTGCATAAAAGTTACACAAATCTATAGATCTGTTTATCGGGTTTAAATGTTGGGGTGTTTTAATTCAAAAAAATAAATGAGAAAAAGTAGTTTAATGATCCCTATCTTTTGTTTCTTGAACAAAATTGTGCACTAATGAAGGTTGATGCTATGAAGTTTCTTAAGATTAGGAAAATACAAGAAATATATCAGTTAATAGTAGTTGTTAAGATTTGTACAGGAAAGCAAACGAGGCAGAGAATGAGCTAAGTGCTAGACCTCAAATGGAAAATATAGTTATTCTCGGGGCACTGTGTAGTATGTAATGTCAGACAGACTATCTCATCATTTTAAATAAACTGCTTAGAGACTGCTTTGCCAGGATATCAGTGGCTCCTCTCTTTCCCTACCACATTAAAAAAAAAAAATTAAATTGCAACTGAAAAATTTCCAGCAGTGTTTTTGACCCAGATGTCCAAAAGAAGTCTAGGATGACAGCAGCATTTAGAATATATCTGAATGAAACTGCAATTTATGGTCACAACTCCATCTATTTTTTTTTTCTTCTTTGTATAGATACTACACAAATCATGTAGGCAATCACTTCTAAATCAGTTCAGTTTCAGACACTATCACTGCATCTCTATTGTTGAAAGGAAAAATAAACTGTCAGAAAAATCAACACCTAAATATAAACATAAGCCTGAAGCCCTTGAAGTGAGAGAGCACTCCAGTCTTTAGTTGGTGCTTTTCCTGTTTGAAAAGTACATTCAGTCTTAGGAATTTCTCTTTACATGACCACTAATTTTTCTTAGTGTCATTTTAAAATTATGCTTACCATTTTAAATAAAAGAGCAGTATTATATTCATATATGCCTTTAGACTGTGTCATTATAAATGTATTCTACTTTTTTCCTTATTGTAAACTAAGTCTCAGGCTCCTGAGTAGTTAAGACTGAAACTTTTTACCAATCTGCTACTTCAAAAATTAGAAATCTCAACCCCAAAACCTTCCTAAATGAGCTAATTTTAACAGGAAAATCAGGAAGGCGGTAGTTTTGATGGGTTTTTTTTTCACATCAACAGAATAAATTGAGCAATTATCCACAAAACCTTCTTATCTACTGAAGACCTGGGCACTAAGTCACTAACAGAGAGATAACAAAACATGCTATTCTGTAGAGAAAATACAACAGTGATGTGCTAGCATTACAACTTTCCAGACATGCTGGATAACATTTTATCCTATTGTATTTTTCAGTTGTATATCAAAATACTTTTCCCTATGGGAATAATGTCTAACACCTATGTTTTCTTCCAGCTGCAGCTATTTCATGTTCTCTCTTGAGAATTTGGGAATATCTGTTGCCCATGGCTCATATTAGATTGCAAAATGTTACCTTGCAACAACAACACAACATAACAGATTGGAATCTGAGGCAGTTTTATGGCCAGAGATTCAGAAAATATTGGTCAAGCACCTCAATGTATAATAAAGGATGAAAAAAAAAGTAGGACAGAACCTTTAAAAAAACAACTTTGAGCTAATTTTTAATAAAACTCTTTCTCTCTTTGCTACTTTTTCAGATAGCTGTATTTCCTCAGTACTTTTCAGTGGAAATCCATTTGACATAACTTTTACCTTTTAAGGAAGAGAGAGGTACAGTGAAAATCCACTTTCTAGGAGGACTTTTGTTTGTATCAGCACGTTCTCAATCTTTCTGACTCCCAGCAAGAAAGGCCCTCTCAAGAAAGGTTTTATTAATCTCGAAGACAAACTGGTAACGTTATAAAATTTTACATCTCTTCTGATGTTGGGAACCCTAAGATGATACAGCATTGGATGGACCTCTGGTAAGGACACAGCATGCTGAACAGATTTACTATCCGTGGTAAGGTTTGCTGGCATTTGGTTGAGTTCTTATAGAATTTTCTTATAAGCAAGCAACTCTATTTTTTCTGCTACTGAACAAAAGGATGTTTTTATGAAACGCTTTGTTTCAGTTCATGATAGAGACGTGCCACTGGTATCACCATCTGCCTACAGAGACTTCCATTATGATTAGCCAGCTAGGCTTACCCCATATAAAGAGAGATGCACAGCATAAGCACAGTCCTGAAGACCAAGTAATGTGTGCAGTACAACATGGCACAGTACTGAACAGCCTAGACCTGTGTCTGCTCAGGAGGACCACTGATACCTGGATGTACAATAGTTCTCCAGTTAGGACCACTGAAACATTCTTAACAACATGCTGCTTAGAGGGGATGTTTTCCACTAATAACACAAATAAGAGCCCACATACACATTTGTTTCTCCTGAAGAAGTTTAAAACTTTCAGACTCAGCATTATCACCAAGATCTCCAACCTACCTCTTGAAGATATTGAAAAGATAAAAGCTGCTGAGATTTTTTACTCTCCAGAGTAAGAAAAAATCTCATACTTCTATGTGTGAGGCAAGTCTTGCACAGAGCAGGACCTGGGCAGGGAGCAGAGAGCCTGAAGAGGGAGAAAATGCAAGCAGAAGGTCAAGAGCTAATGCTCTCTCTCCCAGTGGCACCTCTAAAGCTTGTTGGCTCATGAGGATCTCAGCAGAACATTTAGTAATACATCTGCTCATATGCGCATAATGCCATGAAAGTTTAAGAGGGAACAAAAATACAGAATTTTTTAAAATGCTTTTCATTATCAGGATGATACTAACAAGACAAGAATATTTAGCTGTTAAATACAGGCAAAGACATGAAATGACTAGTACTTTCCAAACTGTACAATTGTTTCCTCTGTGGCCCTTTTCA
Source organism: Calidris pugnax (assembly GCF_001431845.1). Classification (NCBI taxonomy): domain Eukaryota; kingdom Metazoa; phylum Chordata; class Aves; order Charadriiformes; family Scolopacidae; genus Calidris; species Calidris pugnax. Next base: position 4,155,347 of record NW_015090926.1, read on the forward strand.
CTCAATGTGACTTGCCCATCCATGCCAGTTTTGGAATTGGCAGAATAACCCCCACTGGTACCTGCTGTAAAGCTAACAAAAGCACAAGAACATTGTAATGTCCATAAGTGTTACTTAAAAAAAAAAAAAAAAGTCAAAATTAGATTAAAAATTAGTAAATTAAAAAAACAAGAACAATTTCTAGATTTTTACACATTGTGACAAGTTTGTACAAGGCAGGAGAGTTCCCTGCTCATGGCAGGGGGGTTGGAACAAGATGATCTTTAAGGTCCCTTCCAACACAAACCATTCTATGATTCTATGATGAAGATACAAAGCTACCATGGCTGCACCCTGCTGCTACTGCATATCACCTTTAAGACAGAAGGGAAAAGATTTTAGAGATGTTTGTAAAGTTCCAGTAGGAATGACCCAGTCTATCTACATCATCCTTCTACTCTACCATTTAAGAAGAAATAAAATAAATTCGGACAAGCATGTATTTATTTTCATTTTCTGCTTTCCACTGCTAGTCCATGCCTACTTTACAATCAGCAGTTTCTATCTGAGGAATCCTGGAGCAAGGACAATGATGCCAAAGAAAGTTTAGTCTGCTATATTTGCCAGATAACAATGTTAGACAAACACATGGAAAGAAAACAAAGGCAACCTGGTCCTAACATTCTAAAAAGACAAATCACAGCAGGATCACATCTAGCAATCTCTGGATAATACCCAGACACAGTAAGAGAGTTGAATGAGAAGGTTTGTAACCTGAGCTGGCTAGTAAACGAAAAAACAAAACAAAAAATCTACAATATATTCTTACCAGTAGCAGTCAGGAGAATATAAAAAAAAATTTAAAAAAAAAAGGAAAGAAAAATTTATTTCCAGACCCAGCTTTCACGGCTGAATTTTTACAGCAGTGATTTCTTGCCATCAAGTAATGTCTATACAAACAGCTGCATCTATTCTAAAATAAATAGCAACTAAACAAGACCTTGAATTCAAGGAAAACATTTCAATAGAAGGCATTCGATGCGTTTTCAAATGCAATTGAAAAGTCAGTATCCTGCATCTGAAACCTTGTCTTGCAGTCAAAGCTTTGTTTATTAGTAATGGATAGCATAAGCCTTTCTGCTAGTTCTGTAATACCTCTAATAATAGCTCCTTCTTATATTTCCTTTAAGCAGTAGTGCCATTTAATTTAAAATATATAGTTCACTGGATGAATCAAGGAAAAATGTGGAGCATATATACATCTGGACTGCCTAATTTTAGATGAACTATAATGGGGAAGTGTGTATTAGAATAAAATGGCTATAAATCAAAAGCTATTTCATTTTCTGTGGTCATGTAAAAGACAGAGCTGTTTGAATCTGTAATTCAGCTGCCATAATCTCTTAGAGATATCGTTGACCTTCCTTGGAAACTTCTGTCACATAGAGAAGAATAGTTCTGAAGGAATCACATTAAATCATACTGCATTACTGACAGCCAGTTACTTGAAGATAATTTAGCCCACTTTAGCAAGTACTTAACAATGAATTGTACTTTTCTATATTCTTATTCTTCACATCTTAATGTAGCAACACTGGCATCTCTGTGCAATATACGTGTATAAAAATTAATGCAAAAATGCATGCTCCACCATGTTTCACTGAGTGTAATCTCCCAAGAGAACATAAAGATTCTCTTATGGAGCTTCAGATACATATTTTCAGCCAGTACTGAACTGGAGGAACAAATGTTTCCAAGGAATATTAGAATACCTTAGATCTATATTTTTATTGGCACATTTTTGGAAGCATTTAGGAATATAAATTTCATTTTAAAATAATTGTTAATAAATAATGAAAAATCACTTAGCCAGCTACCACTCTAAAATGAAATACTCTTATAAAGTGGTGAATTTTAGCACTGGAATTGGAATGAAGAGTGGCACAGATTCTAAATAGCTAATTGGTATTGACAGAGGTGGGAAAGGAATACCAGAAATTTTGCCACTGAAACGGCTGGTTACCCCAGTTTTAGAACATAGTAAACACTTTAAAAAGGATACCTACCTATCTTAATATTGTCTCATTGATTATATCTGACAAAGGATGGAAGAAAACAGCAAAAACACGGGAAATCAGAATGCATATCTCCCCCTTTTCTCACTCAGAAAATGTTATGTTGAGGCCCACAGGTGAATAAGCGATAGACCATGTATTGAGAGTTACCTCTAGAATCTGATATTTTATTTTATAACTACAACCAGAATCACAGCTGCCAGAATTTTTTGTGGAAGGGGATGGATAATGTTCTTACAGTTTTTCATAGTCATAGAGATGCTTTGTAAAATTACTTTTCATTGTTCTTCACTAAGCCATCATTAGTTTTCTCCGTTAATTGAGAATTTTGGTGTTTCTTTTTTTGCATAAATTATGATGAAAAAAGGGAAGCAAATAAAGCATTTAAGATGCATTTTGATTTGTGTCCTTTGTTATCATCTGTTACAGATACTCCATTTCCCATGTGTTTTTATTTAGCAACTCAAAATATTTAGGGGCTTTCCAGGAAAAGCACATGAAATTACTACTATTTATTTAGATTTCTAAGTAAAACAAACACATAGTTAGTTTATTTTGAATATCATATGGATTTTGTGAATCATTCTGGACTATGACAAGCAGAAATTCTTACAAAATTGTCACTACGTCACTTTCACCTGTTTTTTTTTGGTAATTAAAATATCCCTTTATGATATCCCTTAACGATACCAATAAAATGTCACATGAATAAAGCAGTACATGCTGTAGAAACACAAATATTGCACACACTGCAGGACAAATAAAAGTTTTATTTTAACAGTGTTATATGACTGTGCTGTGTCCTGAAGCCTTCTGGGCTTTAGGATATGCTTTTTTATGCATTTAGGACTGATAGATGCAGATTATTTGGATTTCAGTTAAACCTCTTAACATCAATTTTTTTAGGTTTCCCTTGCATATTTTTGGGAAAGATGGACTGTCAATGTTAGCACTTTCTGAAATAATCATTTGCTCGCTGAAACTGGGTTCAACAGATGATGCAAGGTTCAAGGAAAGATCAAGAATAACTGATTTTTATCCTGCTGATTAAACAGCTTTACAGACAAGTGAAGACCACTGAACCAATACTATTACTGAAGCTGCAGGGGGAAAAATGGAGGACCATTAAGAGTAAGCTATGGAAAATGTGGAATGAAAAAAGTAAATGCCACTCATATGGCAGCTAAATGAGATTTTCTTTCAAAACAAGGTTTTTTAATTGATTTTAAAAATCCTTTGAAAAGCTCCTCTGTTGCTCTCTAATTCATTTTTTTCAAAGTTCAAGTAAAAGGTGAATTAAATGTTGTCCTTTGTATCATTCACTGCAGCTAAACAAGCACCATTCACCACAGTAGCTTTTTCATGTACTTGATGCTCTGAGAATAAATAAAAACAGAGGAGAAAAGAACCCTTCAAAATGCAAACATTTTAAAGTCTTTTGTCATTTGAAAGATAGTATCAAAGGAACTTCTATAAAAGAAAATGGAAAGTGATTTTGGCAAAAGTTGTTTGAAGAGTAGTTTTTCACTTACCTAGCACTTTTCATGTATACAGACTTTAGTACACAGGATGTCATTTATCCCACAGAAACCTCAAATAAATATTATCTCTATAAGAAAATTGTGAAGGTAACCGACTTACTCTGCTTCTTCTTAAGAATGGGTTGTAGCAAAGAAGCGGACACAAAAAAACCCATTGGAATTAAGAAATAAAAATTGTTTCACATTAATAATTTTAGGCCACTTTCTGCTGGTTGACTACATTGAAATTGTTGGGCTAAAGTATCTACATAACCTAAATTTTCTGAACACTTCAGTATCTGCTACTATGCCCAGACTTTTGATATTGTCCAACTCACACCCAGAATCACATAAAGTTTTACCAACAGAAAGAGAGAGTCTCAACACAATTCGAGTTCAAGTACACAGATGATCTTACAGTGTCTAAAGAGGTACTGGCATTTTGGAAAAGGATTTACAAGCATCAGAAAACTGAACATTTTTTACAGAGTTATGGGCCCTTCATGACACATTTATATTGTATCTAGAAGTATTCGCATTTTGCAAAACTTATTTTGTAGTGATGAGTAGGAGCAAGCCTTTCTCATTCTCATTTTATATTTTCTTTAATGTTTGAAGACTCACTACCTACAGGTAAAGACCAAAATACCAGAGGATTCCTGACAACATCTCTTCAGGATAGTGAATTCTTCTGTGATTTTCTAATGGCAAGTGAATTGCATTAGAACAGCATTTATTTCAACAACAAGGTGGAACTACGTGTTATTAAAACTCCACATTTAAAAACAAACAAACAAACAAACAAACAAAAAACCCCACAAACCCACCAAAAAAACCTGTCTCTGTGACTTGAAACATGCAGTATGAGAACTGTAAAAAAGACTATTTATTCATTTCAGTGTTTTATCTAACCATATTAACTAGAGGACTGGTACAGTTCAAATCAAATTCGAACAAAAAACCATCAAAATAAAATAAAATAAAATAAAATAAAATAAAATAAAATAATTATTAAAAAAAAAAAAAAGTAGAATCAATTCCTGCTAGCTTGCTTTTGTCTTAATAGTTGTTTCCTAATGACCTCTAGAAGAGTTTTTGACAGGACAGTCCGTATTTTCTGATGATGTCAAAATGTTAATTGAAAATCCACCTGTTTTAGCAGAAAAGTAATACTTTTTCAAAAATTCAACATAGCATCCAGAATTCTGCCTGATGCCCAGAGAAATGAGAGCAAATCCTTTGTTGTCCTAACATAGAACTAGTTATTATTTATAGAGTCTAAACTGGGGACGGGGGGGGGGAGGGGGGATGGAGAGGGATAGGTATGGAGGGGTGATGGGGGAAAAAATAAAACAAACACAAGAACAATAAACTGGTATTTCTATTGTCTTATTCTGTGGAATATCATCATTTTTCCTCCCTGATCATGCCTAAAACAGATCTGAGTAAAACTGGGCATTATTATTCTTTATTAACTCTAAGTTGGCATTTCAAAACTTGTCACCTTGAAAAAAAAAAAAGTTCTTTGTGATTTATATTCTTTCTTTTCACCATTCTTCACCAGGAAACTTTTGAAAGCTAAGAGACATCAAAAAAAATATATAAAATTGTACTTCTATGGTGTTGTAAATGTATTTCATTCAACCCTGGTGTGAATAGTCCCCTTCCCTGTTATGTTCTCCAGATCCTTAGACTAAGAGCATATATCAAAGCTCAGATAGCCAAATCAGTGAATTACTGCAATTTTGGGATGTGTAATCTTGTGTTCTAGAATACAAGACAAGACTACTCTCATTTACCTTGCAATGTGTGTATTTATTTCACTGGAGTGTAATGGGTTTTATTGCTTTGCTGTTTCAAATGGGATAAACACCTTTTTTGGAATACATTGTAGTTTGCTAGGTAAATGGGAAAAAACTTCTTGTTTTGTGGCTCTCTGTTGGAAAACTTTCTTTCAGAGTACACAGGATTAGAAGCCACCCAGGGAGATACATTTGCTTTATCATAGTACAATAATTATAAGGGTCCATCTAAGATTCAGTTGTTATGATGCATGTAGTATGAAAGATTCTACAGGATTAGATGTCTCAAAAAATTGCAGATAACAAAAGACACAGCATATATTCATTTTCCTCTCACCCAAATTCAAACACTTCTCTTCCCCAAACCAGCATTGTTACATGTTAGAGAGTCAAAAGGGCACAAGAAATATTGTTTTTCTGAGGCTTAAGGTTATTATAATCCCCCTGCACTGACTTTTTTTGTCATGGCTCCCAGTTTAACTTCATTTATGTTCTTTGCAATGCAACCTATGTCTCTTTCTGTTTTACACTGCTTTAACTTACTTTACTGAAGGAGGCAAGGGACAGAGAACAGTGACAGCCTTGACAGCCTATCTCTCTGTTTCTTCAGACAGCATCTCCATACTTCCTTTGATGAGGTCACATATGCGAACTTCTTTCCTGGGCTGGTGTACGTGGCTGTTAAGTTCTCTGCAGTTTGAAAATACACTCCTACAGAAGTGCTTCAAAATAAATACTCATAACTTATTATGATACGTGTCAGTTCCTGAATTATCTTTTGATTCCATATTGTCAGGAGGTGGTTGAATACCATTTTGCTTGGAGTCACACCCTTTATTTATTAGCTTTTCTTCTTACTTTTCCTTTTTCAGTTTTTTGAGGTTGCTCCTCAAGATGTATCTTTTGTGCTTTCAGAGGGCCTATCACCAAGCAGGTGCTACCAAAATTAACCCACTAAATCAGCTGAATGTACCAAGCCAAATCCAAAGAAAACTCTGAACCCCTTTTTTTTTTTTTTTTAATTAACTATAGAGTTAATTTTGCACTCATTTTTTCACTCGAACTCTCATTGAAGCCAGCGAGGAATTTTCTCATAGAGCTATGATGGGATTGTGTCTTTAATTACTCTGGAAAAACTAAAAAATTAGAAAGCAGTTTTTCTGCCAGTTTCCGACTTTACATACAAACATGCTTGCTGCAGAATCCAGTAAGAGTTTTGTCTCACAAAGAGAGTGGAATTTAGTGCCATAAGCAGAAAAGAGCTTTGTAAATCCAATAAAATAATGGATTTTTTTTTTTTATTTCCCAGAGAAACTATTTGTAGATTTCTTTAAGGACAGGATTTAATAATGAAGTCCCTAGGCTCAAACTGAGATGTTCCGAATTAGATTTATTGTAACAGAGGTAACAGTTCTTTCAGTATCCTGATCTTTTAACTTGGGTATATCTTCTGAACTATTTCCACTTTCCAGAATAATTTTCACGTGCAGTTCAGTTGAACAATGTTTCAACTTCATATGAAATCAGGGACTATTTCACTAATTATATTACTTCAGAGAATCACTTTACTTTTGCCCCGTTTAAAACATCACTTCCCAAAATCTCAGCCAAGTGACTCATCCACCATGCCCAACTCTGCTTTTGATTCTAAATCTCACAGATTCTAATTAAATTTAATAGTCGTGATATACATTTGCATGTATCTAATTATAATAATAACTAGGAGTACTTCTGCCAGGTGTAGAAAAGAAAACTCTATTCCTCTCTTGGATAAACTGAGGTTTGGGGAGGTTATGTGACCTCCAGACTAATACACTGAAATACGTAGCAGAATCAGAAGAAAATACGTGCTCCAAGTCTTAATCATACCCCTATCATTTCTCATCTATAATTCCATTCTTCCTTCATTAAATACAATGAGATCCACTGAAAGTTCTTTAAGATATTTCATGGGAAAGTTCTTAAGCTGTCAAGTGAAAGAACATGTTCTTTTCAGAATTATTTCACTGACAAAAGTAATGTAGAATTATAAATCAGTTTCTCAGAAGATACTAAATGAGAACATCTTGCTGGATACAATGAATCATGGAATCACGGAAACATGGAATTGTCAGAGTTGGAAGGGACCTCTGGAGATCATCTAGTCCAACTCCCCTCTAAAGCAGGATTGCCCAGAGCACATTACTCAGGGCTGCATCCAGGTGGGTCTTGAAGATCTCCAGAGAAGGGGACTCCACGACCTCCCTGGGCAGCCTGTTCCAGGGCTCTGTCACCCTCACCATAAAGAATTTTCTTCTCACATTTGGATGGAACTTCCTATGTTCCAGCTTGAGCCTGTTGCCCCTTGTCCTATCGCTGGAAACCACTGAAAACAGTCCGGCTCCATCATCCTTCAACCTACCCTTTAGATACTTGTAAACATAAATAAGGTCTCCCCTCAGCCTTCGCTTATCCAGGCTAAAGATCCCCAGCCCCTTGAGCCTTTCCAAGGGAGGTGCTCCAATCCTTTAATCATCTTAGTTGCCCTACATTGGACTCTCTCCAGTAGTTTCCTGTCCCTCTTGAACTGGGGAGCCCAGAACCGGATGCAGTATTCCAGTTGTGGCCTCACCAGTGCAGAGCAGAGAAGGGGAATTAATTCCTCTAACTAGTCTCGGACACCTCAATTCTCTTATTTCCTTTGTAAAATGAGAAATATCTAAACAATAAAAAAAAAGTTTAGATTATTCTATTATTACATACATTACTAACAGGACACACCAGTTATATTACAGGATTTGCAAGTCACTGGAAAGAAAGTCTAGCAAAAACAGCCAAACCCACTTTTTGTTTTTATCTTGCCAAAGTAAGCTTACAAAGATCACATTAGCTTCTATCATCAATTTTTGAAAAAAAGCAAGGAAAGTTGTTCCAACTCCTCTCATTGTAGTAAGGGCTTTGAAAATAGAGCATTACATTCCAATCACATGATTACTGCCAACAGACCAAAATATCCATAGCCCAGAATGGCTCTTCATTATCTTAAAGCCAGTTAGGACTAAATCTAGTGTGCACTAAAACCACAGTTTATTTTGGATCTATGCCCAAGGAAGCAAAAAGGCAGTATATCCAGTGCATCCTCTAGGATCTGTCTTGATCTTTCTCTTTTACAAGCTACTGCTGGCACTTCAGGAACCTAGTCCCAATATGAATATCCCAGAAATATATCTGCACATACCTGGCTGCCTCTAAATCTGTTTAGATAGAACAAACTTGTAGACATATATATCTCTATATATACCAAAATAATTCAGCTTTGTTCCTCCATATTACTCTGTATTCTACTTAGTGCTGCTGGGTAAAAATCAACACTGATACACCAACAGCTTGTATAGAGCTTACAGCTGTACAGCAGCCTTAGACAAATAAATGAATTCCAGATCCTTTCATACTCACTGTTTCTTACACATACCCAATATTATTCAGTTGATTGTCACCCTTCTATCATCCTTCCACCACATATTGTCTAAGTACTTAATAATCTCATTTGCACAAAAAGGGGACAGTTTCTATCATTGTTGAAGTTGTATGTTCAATACATTTCACTAAACTGTGTGTTTTTGAATGTCCAACATGCACATTTCCCAATGTGTGCAACCCATAGTACAGGACTCTTTCCATAGCTGACATAACTCTTGTTTTGATTAACAGTACTTAGCTTCCCCTAGGCTCAATCAATTCTTCCAAACTAAGAGGTAAAGGTAATATTTTAATCAGTTACAAGCAGCTAACCATTTAGGCAATGTAGCTCTTTCCTTTCTATATCATGAACTCAAAACACAGAATCCTCTATGTCATGTGAGATGAGAGCTGTTCTCTAAATCTGAAAAAAGAATTCAAGAAATCTGAAAAAAGAATTCAAAGTTTCTCCTCTCCATAGCATTTGCCTCTACCATTTCCTCATTAGCTATTCAAGGTCCTCTGAGGCCCAGAATTACCACCAGAATCAGGAAGATTCAGCTGCAAGTCACTGATGCCTGAGGCAGCCAGAATTTCAGTACATTATTAAAACAACTCAGAAAAGTTCCATTTTATGGTCTGTAGGTAGCTGACTAATTTTCTCCTGTGATTGTCTCCTCTGTCCACATCGCGCATAGCACATATACATATACAGGGTACACTTTTAGATAACTCTGTCAATGAATTTCCAACATATTCTAATAATGCTTTTTGTTCCTATCACAAATCTTTTTTGAGAGCTGATTTTAACAGCAGTATAATCAATTTCATTTTTTTTAATTTTCATGCAGAATCTATAATCTCTTTCAAGATCCTTCAGTTTTCTACCATCAATCATGTAAGTCCAACTCTATATGCAAATAGTGCCATTTACAAACTAGGAAAATCTCTTACTTGTTTTGCTGCAAGACTTGAACTTTGAAGATTTGCTTTGCTATTCCTTTCCACAGTGGCATCAATACACTAAGTCCTTTGCTGATTGCTTCTAAGTATAGGCAAATGTTGTTCTACACACGAATATATTCATTATTCTGAAATATACATTCCCAAAGAATATGTAGAGATTCTTTTAATTGTTGTTCTCATTAAATACAGTTTGCTTCATTCAACAATTTCCAAATTTTATTTCCAAAATTTTTCAATAATTCATCATGCAAAGGGAATAATATACCTAGTATATATAAAAATTCACTAGCAGACATTTTAAACTCTTTCTGGCAATTTTTCTAACATTTGGGTTAGTTTTATATAACCTTGCTAAAATTTATATTTATTTAACAGACTTTTAGTCTACCATGTGTGTGCTAGTTTGAGGTAAAACAGAACCAACTTTCTGTTCAGTACTTTTACTTCTTAGCTAAGCTTCTTCTAACTCTCTGAAATTAACAGCATATTGTACAGAAAACTGTTTGTTCTCAGAGTGGTAAGACCTATGTTTAGAGTTAATGCCAAAAAATGGTGTGCAGAGAGGCTCTTACTTATACTTACTGTTATAACAATCAAGATTAGCTAACCTCGTTATTTGCCCCGCTGGACAATCAGAAATGGAAAGGGGGGTTGCATCTGCAGGAAGGAGCAGACAGGACAGGTGACCCCAAACTGACCAACAGGGTGTTCCCCCACATCTGCCACATGTTCAGTGTAAAAGCTAAGGGTCAAGGGGACAGTTTTCTTTCCTCAATGGCCAATGTTTGGGGATGACCCTGCCTTTGATCCTGTTCCTGACTCCAGATTTGTAACCCAGTTCCCATCCATCACTGAGTCCAGTCTGGGACTTCTCCAGTGCCCAACAGTGACATTATCCTGGGAGCTTTACATGGTTTTGTATATATTGTATCTATTTCATTATTTTCCATTTTATTTTATTATTAACATTTCATCAAAGCAGTTCAGTTCCTTTTAAGCTCATAAATCTCTGTGTCTCTCCTCCTTCTCTCCTTGGAGATGGGGAGGCCATCTGTTGTCTGCCATTGGCCAATCCAGCTGTAGTGGTTTTGGCTGGATTGGCTAATCAGATTGATAGATGGTCCTGTGTCCCCCCTTCAAAGAGAGAAGAGGAGAGATAAAGAGATTTATGAGTTAGAAAAAAACTAAACTATTGAAAATATTAATAAATAATGAAATAATAATTAATGATAAGAAAATTTAAACAAAAAGTATACAGTATGTACAAAACCGTATCAAGGTCCCAGGATAATGATCACATCACCAGCAAGCATAGAGAAAAGTCCCATACTGGACTCGGCGATGGACCAGAGCTAGATTCCGGATCTGGAGTCAGGAATGCTTGGATTGGGATCAGAGGCAGACTCTCAGGGTCCTCCTCAGACATCAGCCAGTGAAGGAAGAGAGTTGACCAAGGCTGAATGAAACCACCATCCACCTCCTACAGGCTGCTACATGGCCTCGGCAGTTCACTGCCTGGGTAAAACCACATGGGGAGGTACAGTCTGTCCCACCCGGGGGAGAAAAAGAAAACCCAGTCACTGTTTCAGGACTTTACTACAGTCCACAGTAAGAGCAGAAAGGGATTTTTAAATATGTCACAAACCCAGATGTAACACAAGTGTAAGATTTGCAAACTGTGGCATATTATGGAGTAGCATGTCTTCGATTTGGGGCCGACACAGCTCAGCCGCAGAGCCAAGGTGTCCCCGGAGAGCCTGAGATGTCATTCGCAGCATATTCACACCAAGTTGGAAGATGCCAAGATGATAGGGTGCAAGCTGTGTTGCAGTTTCTCCAGAACGACCGAGTCCAGCAGGGTCCTCGGGGTCCTCTGTGCTTCCAGCTCCACCATCACTCAGCCTCCAGTTTTGCTCCCTTGGCCGTTTCCAGCTGCGTCGATATTTCATTCCACTGGACAAACTCCTTGGAGAGAAGCAAGGTCTGGACATGACTCTTTAAGGAAAGAGATGTGGAAACCGCAAGGAAGAAGCCAAGGTCAGAGTCCCCTAGCAGTCCAACAGCACCATTACAATCCCAGCTCCTTGGGAAAGCTTTTTCAAACTTGCAGCCAATACTAAGCAACAAATAGCATTTCATACTGCATTTAAAAGTTATATTTCTTCCTTTGGTTCCAACTAAGCAAACATACAGCAATTTGTATATTTCTGGAAGGGATAAATAGCATGTTAAGTCTCTTTTAGGTTAGTCACTTAAAGATTCTTGTCATAGCTATTAGTTCTGCAAATTAGCCTAAGAATGAAAAATATTTTCTTCTCCCTTTTTTTCCTCTTGGAGAATGTGTTGTTTAGCCTACATTTTTTTTTTGCATATACAATACTCCTAATAAAAATACATTATTTTTTCTGTTGCAGAAACAAAGTTAAAAGGATACAATCACTTTTTTGTTATGCTCTTATATCCAAGATGTTTAGCCAAGTTTTGAAGGAAAGCTTCAGAAGACAGTTGCTACTCCTTTAAAAACAGGACAGTTAGCTTAAATAGAATTCTCTTTAAACATAGTTGTACCTGAAAGTGCCTGATCATTTCAGACTTGTTTCATACTACTTTAAAGAAAAACCCAAAGTGTTTTAATTGTCTCTCTTCTTAGGGCTGGGAGCATATCTGGGTATATTAGATGAAACAGAATAGGAAAAAAAAACCATCCTTAGGTTATTGTGATTATTTTCAATTTGATTTTTACAAGACATTTGCTAAAGGATTTTATAAATCATTTTCTCTGGGAAATTAAAACCTGGCTGCATTTGTTTATAATTTGAACAACAGTTGGAACTATTGCAACATTTTTTATCCCCTTCCTTATATATTGTAAAAATTACATTAGAGCAGATTCCCTACACATTTTTGAAATTTTTTCACTGAAGTGAATTTAATTGCATTCTATAGACATTAAGCAAGAGCTGTTCAAAAACGTGTTTATTCGGATATACTCCTCAGGTAAGGCCTTTTTTATAAAATCCTCTTGAAGTATTTTTGTGATGAAGAAACAACTGTAAAAGATTAAAAATGGTGCTCAGCTTTTCTTTGCTGTTAGTTAATTTTAAGGCAGGAATATTTTGTTTGGTTGTTTTTTTGTGCTGCTTTTCTTCATTCAGTTATTTAAATCACACCAATACTATTTCCTGGGCATTTAAAACCTCACACCAATTTGTCCAGCCATGCATTTTAGACACCTCATTGTTCTCTCACTACAGAAACCTCCTGAATTTTGCAAATTTATATTTTTCTTGAATTAATGCAAAGTGTCTTTTCCTCTCATATCTATTATTTTTAAATGTTATTCTGTAGATTTTTTAAAATTACATATAGGATTAACAGTTTGTAGGACAGCATGCCTACATGTTTCTTTCTTTTCAGAAACTCTAGCCCTTCTATCTTCTTTTTTTTCCCCTTTTTGATGGATGAAAATGTGTCTGGATCTGATGTATTCTGTATCCTTTACAATTTGCTCCTATAAAGCAGGTAGACACAAAAATTTCTCTTTCAGTCACTAAAATTTGTCCTTTTTCATTTCAAAATAATTGTGAGTGCCAGAGTTTCCAATGGGTGTCAATGTTTTCAGCAGACACTTTTACCTTAGCAAGGGTCACCTCCACACCAAACAAGATTCACTCATTTCATCCAAACAAGTAGCTCATATATCACAAAAATACCCTGGTTGCTGCCTCCAGAGCTACGAGTATGCCAGTGTGTGAATGTTCATCAATCAGCTGCTTTTGTTTACTCCAGAATATGTTTCTGATCCCAAATTTTCATGAAACTTGATTCACCCAGACATGCTTAGCCCCAAGGCTCAATCCACCATTAAATTAGTTGCTCAGGTATTTTCATAAGGGAGAATGACACACAGCAAGGAAGATACTCATATACTGAAAGTCAAGTGTCATATACTTGTGCAGTTACTCATGCTTTTATACTGTTCAAACTGTATCACATTTAAATCTTGTTTTCCTTCTATGCATTTGTTGTTTCCTACATCATATCATGTTTAATCATATCAGGTATCAGTCTTCTATTGTGCATCTGGCATGCACTATCTGCCTCGTTAATTAACTCATCTAAGCATGCTTTCAGTCTCCAGCCATTATTAATAGCCTGTATTCAAGTGCGTGCATATGGCAACGTGCTCAGAAGGCCTTATCTGCAAGTTCCCTAGTCGTTATACCCTCACATCCTCCTGTCTCTCCATGGCTAAGGTACTTCAGACCACAGGTACCCTGTTTTGATTAACCCAGGTTTGGCTACCTGGTGTAGTCATTGCCTCACATATGCATCACTCAATAACTCATACCAAGAGCAGCTCAGCTTTTTCAGATGCACTCTTCACGTATTGCTACTAGATCGCAGGTGAGGTAGATTTGCTTTTCAAATCTGCCTGGCCCACAAAATAAACACACTGCCATTTGATAAAGGCTGTCCTGATTCAAACATACAGGAGTGTATCAGTCCCCATCCTTCCCTTCTCCCCATCTCTGACCCCCAATTTCATCAGGTCAGCAGCAATTCCAAGTCAGCCCCTCGACAGGTACAGCAGGGGAGCTAATAGAAGAAGCTAGTCTGTCTGACTTCTGTGAATGTAGTCGACTAATAGGAAATCTTATTCCCAATGTCTGCTCCTACCCATAAAAGAGCAGGCATGCAGGAAAGAATGAGCAAAACAGTCTGGCTACACACACACAAATATATATATATACTAGTGTGGACCGCTGGTCCTGGGCTCAGGCACAGCAGCAGCAACAAAGCAAATTCCTGTGTAACTGACTGAGCACCACTGCAGAATCAGACATCTAAACACAGGAGACAGTTCACAGTTCCCAAAAATTTCAAAATAAGGATTGGCTGCAGCCAGTGGAAAAGACAGTGTCTTAACAAACGCATAACAAAAACACAATCAAGAACTTGCTGGTGCCTTACGGCTCTTGTCTCTCACGAATCTCCTGTACATGAAACTTTTCGTGCTAATGTAATTGAATGTTGGAAATGTAGAGTGTATTCTGGATGGTTTCTGTCTCCTTAAGGCTGCTACTCAAAAAACAGATAACCCAACACACATTTCAAAAAAATCTATATATGTTATAAAAATGGCTTGTTTGAAGTCATTTCCCCTTTTTTCTTGATATCTTCTGCTCCTGTAGACATGCTCACAATACACATAAAGAGCGAGAAATTGTACCATTCGGGCTAGGTGCTTTTGTCTGATTTCATTAGAGGAGTGGAAAAGATTTTAGCACTTACAAGTTCACCTGTTGTTGTCAGTGGTTTTATTTATTTATTTTTCATTCATGCAGATAAAGATGCTCAGTCATGTTCCATTTACGTTGTCATTAAAAAACCTGAAGCCAGTTTTCAGTGTGTCTTGTTAAAAAGAGCTACCTGACACATTTTGAATGCCACTCGACAGCTGTAAAAATTGCCAGATTACATAGGAGATTTCACTGGAGAGATTGAAATACAAATCTCTCATCTTCAGTTCCTTTAATCCTGTTTAATTTTTTGTTTAGTTGTCATAATCAGATAATACTTCAAATATTCATCAATTCTATTTAATATTAGTGTCATAAGTTGTCCAGAAGAAGGAAAGACAGGCTGTATCTTATGTTCTAGTGTCTCATCTGCACATATCTCCAGCTGTCAGGAAATTTTTTTCTTTCCTTATTGCTGTCACATGTCATTGACTAAAATATGGGGTAGAGGCCACTACTCAAGCATGAATGCACAAACTGACAGTCCAGTAAGCAGGTAAGGCAATTTCAAAGTTTCTGATAGAAGTCATCTTAGTAGTAACTTTTCTATTACAAGGGTTTACTGGTAATATATTGGTTCAGTTAAATGCATTAATATAGATTTTGGGGGTTATTATTTTTCTTCAATAAAATCTCCTTTCTGACAATTATTTTCCAGAAGGACATTTACCAGACACATTCTTCAAAATGCAGGCTTTGCTGGACTGTGGGCGTACCATGTGTTTTACAGCATCAGATGATCACCTCCTGCTAACTACAGAAATATTTTTAATTGTAATGCACTTTTGTTAAAACTGCTGTATTTATATAAATCTCAGAATCTTATTGTTATGAATCTACTAATTACCTGAAGGAGGTCACTGGTACCACAGTGACCAGACAGACAAACACAGCAGTGTATCATGTAATATTGATGTTTGACAAGCTCTTCTGTCTTGCTGCAGGCACAGAATTCTGTCAAGGGGTAGATGATAATACAATTTGAATTTCAAGTCATGAAAAAAAGCATCAAAAGATTTTTTAATAAGGCTTCATTAATAACTCTGAAAAACACAATATCTACAAATTATTTTTGCACATAATTTCTGTCAGAAAGGATAATCTTTAAATGTAAGCCATTTGAAGTTCTAATAGCTGAACACTGAAGTGATAATGTATGTACTTTAAAGGCTGCCACGATCATAAGTATTTAACAATTGCCACACTCAGAAATTATTTACCTTTGGCAGACCAATTTGACTTGATATTTCATTGTTTTTCTTATTTTCCAAAACAATTGTTGGTTTGGTGTTTTTTTTAATTTTTGTTTATTAACAGTAGGATCATGTCTGTACAATGTATGTATGTACAATGGTATCATAATTGACCTTAGAATATTTCTCCTGATTACATTTCTCTTAGGCAGCCAAGCCTGAATGCTGATGTTAAGACAAATGGGAAAGTGAAGTTAACAGCTGTCTTAGCAGGGAAGTTTTCGCTTGCTTCATGGTGCTTTTTTAATTATGGATTGGCCCAGCTCTCAGATTAGGATGATTGTCACCAATTCTCTAACATGATTACATGCACAATCACAGTCAAAGACTAGACAAACTATTGGCATGGCACTAGTGTTTGCTGTGCTTTTAAACAAAGAATTAAAATTAAGTCATTGAAAAATACATCTAAATTCAACAGACTAACCTCTCTTGAAGTACTACTTTTTGTTACTGAATGCAGAATATATTTAAGATTCATTTATTAGTTTAGAGATCATCAGTGAGGAGCATGTTTTCAAATAATTTTGAGCACCTTGAACTCCCACATGACATTAATAGAAGTCAAGGAGCCTCTCTCTTTTTGTAGATCATCTACAATCCATTTCTCACTAAGTGTTCATTAGACCCTTATTGTCACCTAATCTACAAATATTTTTATGCACTATTTAGCTTGTAGGCACAGTGTGATTTCAGTTCTTTCACTAGATGACTCTAACCTTGTTGAAAAGGAGCATTACTTGAAGAAATCATTAAGGCATTGAATCTTGCCAGACGATGACAGCAGAGCACTCTAAGGAGAAATGACCTGGAAATGTTATCACATTAACGATCTTTTCGCAATTTCTTCTATAGTTGCAAAAATACACTTGTTTGTAGGGATTTTTTCTGGATTTTTAAGGTCCTTACACATTGGGGTTTGATACACAGCTATTTTCTTAAATCATATTACCATGATTAAAAGAAATAATAGACAAAATAATAACTGAAGCTACAGTTCAGGAAACTGCTTAAATATGTGTTTATCTTTAAACACAAATCCTACTGATTTCAGTCAAACCAATCTACTGATATTTGCCTGAATGGCACTGCTGTTCTTAATAATCAGAGCCTGAGGGAAAAGACAGACAAGGGTTTAATTAGCTTGTATCTAAGGTCTATATTTACTTTTTCTTCACCTGATGGCATTGCTACAAAGGATTATGTCTACAGCCCATCACATTTAGGTCAACAGTAGCCAGCTACATAAAAGAAGTACAGGAAAACATTTTAACAGACATCTGTGTATTATAACCAAGGATTCTGTAAAATCCCGAAGTACAAGATTCTCCTTTCCATCCCATACATAGAATGTTTTGGGTTGGAAGGGACCTTTAAAGGTCGCCTAGTTCAAAGCCCCTGCAATGAGCAGGAACATCTTCCATTAGATCAGGTTGCTCAGAGCCCTGTCCAACCTGACCTTGAATGTTTCGAGTGATGGGGCATCTACCACCTCTGTGGGCAACCTGGGCCAGTGTTTCACCACCCTCATTGTAAAAAAATTCTTCCTTATAGTTAGTCTGAATCTAATGTCTTTTAGTTTAATTACTGCTTGTCCACTGCCTGCTCACAACAGGCCCTCCTAAAAAGTTTTTCCCCATCTTTCCTATAGTCCCCCTTTAAATACTGAAAGGCCACTATCAGGTCTCCCCAGAGCCTTCTCTTCTCCAGCCTGTCCTCATAACAGAGGTGTTCTAACCCTCTGATCATTTTTGTGGCTGTCCTCTGAACCTGCTCCAGCCAGTCCATGTCTTTCCTGAAGTGGGGACTCCAAAGCTGGATGCAGTACACCCAGCAGAGTCTCACCAGAGTGGAGTAGAGGGTCAGGAGCCTCCCTTGACCTGCTGGCCATGCTTCTGTTCATGCAGCCCAGGATATGGTTGGCTTTCTGGGCTGCAAGTGCACATAGCTGGGTCATGTTGAGCTTCTCATCAACCAACACCCAAACTCAAGGTTTCTCTCAATCCCTTCATCCTTCAACCTGTATTGATACTGTTGGTTGCACTGACCCACTTTCAGGACCTTGCACTTGGTCTTGTACCTCATGCAGTTTGCGCAGGCCCACTTCTCCAGCTTGTTCAGGTTCCTCTGGATGGCATCCTATCCCTGAGGTGTGTGAACCACACCACTCAGCTTGGCATCATCTGCAAACTTGCTGAGGGTGCACTCAATGCCACTGTCTACACCATTGATGAAGATATTAAACAGTACTGGTCCGTCATATACCAGACCACATCATAAGTCCAGATAGTCCACTTACCTATACACACAGACTAAACCTCACTCACTGCGAAAAAGGTAGAGCAGAAATTATCATCTATCCATTTTTGAGAATTTATTTTTCCTGTACTTTTATCACATCCCTTATATTTCTAAGGTAAGCAGCTGTAAAAATAGATACTTTTCCTCTTCAGAAAAGGCACTTTAATGCCTAAATGGGAAGCTGTAACTTTAATACGTCTACATCTGTACTTAGAGCAATATTTTCATAACTTGTGTTCTTTTGGAATTTACTCTGGCCTTCCTCCCAGTTACTGCATTTCTCCGAAGCTTATTCAGAAGATTCCTAAAAATGTATTGGCATTTACCCATTTGCTGAGATGCCTCTTCCCCTACAAATTCCCAAATACAAAACGTTTGATAAAGATGCCTATATTTTGCATCATACAGCATGCAGATACATTTACCAAATGAAACGCTCTGCTTGACTGCACATTTATTTATTCATCACTGGCAAGGTCTTTGGATACTGACTGCACTGGAACTATCCATAGCCTACATAGTAGTTGGAAGGTATGGTGACAGGAAGCGCACAGTAATCTCTACCTTCAGAGCTACTTAGCATCCAGATTCCTCAATCTGGAGTAATTTGCCAAAGCAAGATGCCAAGGAGTCGGAAAACCCAGGGCTTCCAGGCTGTTGAACCACCAGCAACCTCATAGCTGCCTCAGAGACAGGGACTTCACAGCCTCCTGAACTGCCATGCCAGCTGCATCTCTTTAGAGGTAGCTGACATCTAAGGCAATCCAATTTACAGGAGCTGGTCTGGAAGTCCAGGTTTTTCCTGAGCTATCGGACTCCCAGCTTCCCAGAAAACCTCCAGGATTACCATAAAGCCAGGGATTCAGGGATTTTGCCTTTATGTGAAAATGAAACCAAGTTTCCTGTCTGTTCATGGAGTCTCAAATATTGGGAAGCAGCATGTCCTATGAAAATGTTTTTATTTCTTTAAGTGATTTTATCTTCCAAATTTCAGTTATTGGGACTTTCAGTCTCTCATAAGTTTGACCCAAATTGAAAATAAACCAACTTTGGAAATCCCAAAATTCCTTACAATACAGAATTCCACTGCCCAGACACTTCTCTCTTATTTCCTCTGCTTTCGCCTTTCATGTATCACTTTTTGGCTGCAGGCTGATGAACCTCTATTTCAGCTTTTGTTTGCCAGCACATCTTTTTTACTACGTGGTACATCATCATCACTCTGTCTGGACCTACATCTATACTTACCAAAGTGTCATTCTGATAGCTTAAATATTGTATGGAAACAATATTAATTCTTTTCAACACAGAATTTCTAGAGATGCTCTATCAAAACACAATTTGGACTAAAGGACACTGGGCACAACGTCATACAGAGATTTTCTGCTGCAACATACAATAAAACCTGGGGCGGAGCATCTAAAATGTTAAAGCAGGTCAAATACTAAAGTTAATTCCTAATCGTACACATTGATGTTCTTTTCAATTACAAGTTGCCTATATTGAAAATAAAGAAGGTACATTGCTGAAAAAAACATTAAGCTCATAAGATACCAAAATGGTCACAGGCTGCCTCACACTTTAACAGTGATAATTATCTTTCATGTTAATGCAGACCCAGATAAATAGCTAATGCATTCCCTCTTCATAAAAATGCATACCACCAATGTCTACATTAGGCATCATATGATTTTTTCTTCCCTAGTATGCATCTCCATAAATAAATAGCACTTAAGTTAAAAACATTGCCTTTTTTTCTTGTTGTAACAATATTATTGAAAATTTTTGTCCTGAGAATTTCATGCTACCTCTGGAAAGAAAAGACATAGAAAAATCACACTGTGAAAGTATATGTAATATAGGTTTTCATGGCATGATCTACACACTATTGTTTACGAGGTGATAGAGACCAAAAAATATGTAATTTGAAGGAAATGTTTTCAAATGCGGGTGTTGGTATAGATAATGATAGATGAGAACTTCGAATTTGAGATGCAGGCATCAATATTGACCCAGGTGTTTTTCCAACCTAATGCTGTTCTGCTTAAAAGCAATATAATATAAAGGTGGTGTTTACAGCATTCTTGGTATTGAGAAACTGGTGAGTTTTCCAATAATTAAATCAGATTTTAGGAGTCCAGCCAGTCTCTTGTAACTATTTTCCTTTTATCCTTTTAAATTTAGTGGAGGGTTTCATCTTTAAACCCCTCCTTTCAAGCTGTGGAAATGTTCCTTCCTCTAACTTCTCCTAAATTACTTTTGTAAAGAATTTATTTACATGCACAGCTCGCTCCTCTGCTTTTTTGCCTTTCTTAGCAATATGTCTGTGCTGTTTATTATTGAGCCAGCCATGGAGCTAAGTGGAGCATTTGACACTTGGGCATCAGGGGGAGAGGTTCTGAATAGGGCAAGGGATAGAAAATGGTTGACTACATACACTACATGACTAGACATGAGAAAGCACTAAAAGAATTGTTTACTTCTATGTTAAAACACCAACAAACCTCCCTCACCCTGAGATGCTATTATAAGTATTATGTATCCCAAAAAAGAAGTCAGGCAAAAAAGCCAGGAGGCCTGCAGGGATGAACAAGGAACTGGACACACCCAAAAGCAAAAAGGAGGCCTACAGAGGGTGGAAACAAGTACAGGGAGACTGGGTGGAATACAGGGAAACTGTCTCAGCAGCCAGGGACCAGGTTGGGAAATCTAAAGCCGAGGTAGAATTAAATCTGGCTGGGGACGTTCAAGGGCAACAAGAAAAACTTCTGTAAGTGTATCAGTGACAGAAAGAATAATAGAGAAGATGTGGGTGCTCTCTGGAAGGAAACAAGAGACCTGGTCACCCAAGATATAGAGAAGACTGAGGTACTCAATGACTTTTTTGCCTCAGTCTTCACTGGCAAGGGTTCTAACCACACCGCCCAAGTCCCAAAAGGCAAAGGCAGGGACTGGGAGAATGAGGAACTGCCCACTGTAGGTGAAGATCAAATATGAGACCCTCTAAGAAACCTGAAGGAATACAAGTCAATGGGACCTGACGAAATCCATCCGCAGGTCCTGAGAGAACTAGAGGATGAAGTTGCTAAGCCACTTTCCATTGTATTTGAGGAGTTGTGGCAGTCCAGTGAAGTTCTCACTGATTGTAAAAGGGTAAACATAGCCCCCATTTTTAAAAGGGAAAAAGGAAGACCTGGGGAATTACAGGCTGGTCATTCTCACCTCTGTGCCTGGGAAGATCATGAAGCAGATCTTCCTGGAAGGTCTGCTAAGGCATATGGGAAATAAGGTGGTGATTGGTGACAGCCAACATGGCTTTACTAGGGGCAAGTCATGCCTGAAAAATTTGGTGACCTTCTATGACAGGGTTACAACATTGGTGGATAAGTGGAGAGCAACAGATGTCATCTACCTGGACTTATGCAAAATGTTTGACACTGTCCTACACGACATCCTCACCTTTAAATTGGAGAGACATGGATTTGACAGCTGGATGACTCAGTGGATAAGGAACTGGATGGATGGCCACACTCAAAGGGTTGTAGTGAACAGCTCAATGTCCAAGTGGAAACCAGTGGTGTTTTCCTCAGGGGTCAGCAGTGGGACTGGTACTGTCAAACATCTTTGTCAGCAACATGGACAGTGGGATTGAGTGCACCCTTAGCAAGTTTGCTGATGACACCAAACTGTGTGGTACGGCTGACACGCTGGAGGGAAGGGATACCATCCAGAGGGACCTGGACAGGCTTGAGAGGTGGGCCTGTGCAAACATCATGAAATTCAACAAGGACAAGTGCAAGGTCTTTCACATGGGTTGGGGCAATCCCCAAAACAGTTACAAGCTGGAGGGAGAATGGATTGAGGAGTCCATTCCTGAGGAGTAGGACTTGGGGGTGTTGGTGGATGAGAAGATCAACAAGAGCCAGCAATGTGCTCTGGCATCCCAGAAAGCCAACTGCATCCTGGGCTGCATCAAAAGAAATGTGGCAATCATGTTGAGGGAGGTGATTCTACCCCTCTACTCCACTCTGGTGAGACCACACCTGGAGTACTACATCCAGCTTTGGAGTCCTCAGTACAAAAAAGACATGGACCCTGACATGCAGCCAGAGACTAGGAGCCCCTGTATCCAGTCCCAGTCAGGCTAAAGGTAGAAAACTAAATGAAAAGAATGAATGGAGGCAAGTTCGTGGTCAGGGCAGCAGAACTCCCCTCTTGCCCACGTTGCCCCGTCCTGTAGCTCTGAAGAACAGATATGAGGTACTGGTTGAGGAAGGCCAGTCAAGTGAGGATGTGGATGATGGGCAGTCTTCATTAGAGATGCCTCCTCAGCCAAAAAAGAACACACCCTGAATCGCCACCACAACCACAAGCAGAAAATGAAGGGTTATAGTCATTGGTGACTCCTTCCTAAGGGGGACGGAGGGACCAGTATGCCATGTGGACCCTCCTCAGAGGGAAGTTTTGTTCTTCCCGGAGCCCAGGTTAAGGATGCTACTGGGAAACTTCCTGGCTTAGTACGTCCTTCAGACTATTATCCAAATCCATTACTGGTTTTCCATATAAGCACAGAGGAATCTGCAACTCGCAGCCCCAGATCCATAAAAAGAGACTTCAGGAAGTTGGGAGGGCTGGTAAGGGAGTCTGGGATACAGGTTATCCTTTCATCACTCCCTCCACTTGCAGGTAATGATGCTGGGAGGAACAGATGAATACAGACAATTAATACGTGGCTCCATGGATGGTGTCACCACCATAACTTTGGGTTCTTTGACAGTGGATTCACCCATACAGCACCAGGCCTGTTAACAGCAAATGAGAGGTACATCTCTCAAAGGAGAAAGGGGGTTCTTGTGCAGGAGATTGTGGGGTCGATTGACTGGGTTTTAAACTAGATGTGAGGTGGGAAGGGGTTAAAAATATCAGACTTGACTGTAGCAAGCTGAGCGATAACACATCAGGGTTAGGGGGACAGGACCTTCAGCCTGGTTCCCCGAGCCAAGCTGATGACACTGCATTGCACTCAAAGTCCTATGGAGAAGAGCCAGCAGCTTCTGAGGTAGTTGAAGTAAACAGTGAAACCACTGTGAGGCACCTCAAGGGGTGTTCCCTTAAGAAGGCAGCACAGCCAACAGCCCAAGTGAAGTGCCTCTGTACAAGTGCATGCAGCATGGGCAACAAGCAGGAGGAATTGGAAGCTACCATGCTGCTGGAAAGATATGATATAGTGGCCATCACTGAAACCAGGTGGGATGAATCCTACAACTGGAGTGTTGCTACTGAGGGCTGCAAGCTGTTCAAAAGGGACAGGCGAGGAAGGAGAGGTGGAGGTATTGCCCTCTATGTTAAGGAATGGATAGAGTGTAAGGAGATGTCCCAAAGCCCTACCTGGGGTCAGAAGAAAAGATAGTTGAGAGCTTGTGGGTGAGGATTAAGGGGCAGGCCAATAGGAGGGACACTGCAGTGGGTGTTTATTACAGGCCACCTGATCAGGATGGGGAAGTTGATGACTTTTACAATCAGCTCAAAGTAGCCTCGCAATCGCAGGCTTTGGTTCTTGTCGGGAACTTCAGCCACTCTGATATCTGCTGGAGGGAGGGCAGTGGATGATGTCTACCATCCACCTTAAGCCTTCATCCACCTTCATTCACCACCAAAAGCCTTCAGCAAGGCTTTTGACACAGTATCCCACAGCATCCTCTTAGATAAGCTTAGGAAGTGTGGATTAGAGGAATGGACAGTGATGTGGATCGAAAACTGGCTAAAAGACATAGCTCAGAGTTGTTATTAGGGGCACAGAATCTAGTTGGAGGTCTGTAACAAGTGGAGTCCCCCAGGGGTCAGTCCAGTCCTCTTCAATATATTCATCAATGACCTGGATGAGGGGATGGAGTGTACCCTCAGCAAGTTTGCTGACGATACAAAACTGGGAGGGGCGTTGACATGCCAGAGGGCTGTGCTGCCATACAGCAAGACCTGGACAGGCTGGAGAGTTGAGCAGGGAGGAACCTGATGTACTTTAATAAAGGCAAGTGTAGGATGCTGCACCTGGGGAGGAATAACCCCCTGCACCAGTACAGGTTGGGGGCTGACCTGCTGGAGAGCACCTCTGAGGAGAAAGACCTGGGAGTCCTGGTGGACAATAGGATGACCATGAACTGACAATGTGTCCTTGTGGCCAAGAAGGCCAATGGCATCCTGGGGTGCATCAGGAAGAGTGTGAGCAGCAGGTCGAGAGGGGTTATCCTCTTCCTCTGTGCTGCCCTGGTAAGGCCTCATCTGGAGTACTGTGTCCAGTTTTGGGCTCCCAAGTTCAAGAAGGATTGGCAACTGCTGGAGAAGGTACAGCAGAGGGCCACAAAGATGATTAGGGGCCTGGAGCATCTCCCTTACAAGGACAGGCTGAGGGACTTGGGTCTTTTTAGTCTGGAGAAGAGAAGACTGAGGGGTGATCTGATCAGTGTTTATAAATACTTAAAGGGTGGGTGTCAAGAGGACGGGGCCAGTCTTTTTTCAGTGGTGCCCAGGGATAGAACAAGAAGAAATGGGCACGAACTTGAATATAAGAAGTTCTACATTAACATGAAGAGGAACTTCATTGCTTTGAGGGTGGCAGAGCACTGGAATAGGCTGCCCAGAGGCATGGTGGAGTCTCCTTTTCTGGAGACATTCAAAACCCTCCTGGACAAGTTCCTGTGCAATCTGCTCTAGGTGGACCTGCTTTGGCAGGGGGTTGGATTAGATGATCTCCAGAGGTCCCTTCCAACCCCATGTGATTCTGTGATTCTGTGACCTGTTGGAACAAGTCCAGAGGAGGACCACAAAAAGGATCAGAGGAGTGGAGCACCTCTCCTATGGGGACAGGCTGAGTGAGTTGTGGTCGGTCAGCCTGGAGAAGATAAGTCTTCAGAGAGACCTTATTGTGTCTTTCCAATATCTGAAGGGGTCTACAGGCAAGCTGGAGAGGGACTTTTTACAAGGGTATGTACTTATAGGATGAGGGGTAATGGCTTCAAACTGGAAGCGGGCAGATTTAGCCTAGATATCAGGAAAAAAAATTTCACTCTGAGGGTGGTGAAGCACTGGAACAGGTTGCCCAGGGAAGATGTCGATGCCCCATCCCTTGAAGTGTTCAAGACTAGGCTGGATGAGCTTTGAGCAACCTGGTCGAGTAAGATGTGTCCCTGCTCATGGCAGGGGGGTTGGAACTAGGTGATGTTTAAGGTCTTTTCCAACCTAAACCACTCAGTGATTCTATGATTCTATATTTACTCACCGCATGCTTCTTTCTTTTATAGACTAAGAATTAAAATATGTGCTAATTTAACTTTTCTATTGTACTGAGACACATATGGAACATCATAAGTGCAGTGTTTGAAAACAAAGAGGAATAGTATAATAATACCATGTTATCAACTTTAAAAATAACAGGTGTTACTTAACCCAAAAATACAGCCACAGCAAAACTGCAGGCTCTTCTCAAATGCAGTACTCTTCTCAAATGTGGAAATTTCATCATTCATAGATTAAAATTTTAATGGACATAGAAATGAATGTAATTTAAAGTTTGCAAACTTGTGACACACATTAATGAAGTTTTCTGATACCGCCACATGCTCAAAGTCTGCCAAGTCTGTTCTCATCTAAAACAGGTTTTAATCAAACTTTATCTCAACACCTCTAGCATTAACTCCATGACTGCATGTCTGAGGCTCTGCACCCAAACACAAAAGTTGTGTTCATAACAATGCATTTTATTCATTATCTGAATGTATAATGATATGATTTTCCATAGTAATTATTCAGTTTTTTAAAGTATAAATAACATTTATATAATTAGAAGTATTGATAAAATATAAATAACTTTTATATGACTAGAACAGCATACTGCCAGCACATCTAACTAAACCTTAGAGGTGGTGATGAGGGTCTTCCCACCATCTTTCATGTGTGGCCTAGAACTAAGGGACCTTAAAATTACAATGTAACAATCTACATTTTTTTCCCAATATCCCGCTGTCTATGTATTCTCACCATTTTCTAAAGTCTTCTTTGGATATTACGCAAGACCAAAAAAAAGAGCATTTTTAGTGAAAAAAAGCCATTTTGTATGTGTGCAAACACAATTTCATTGACGCTCCAGCATGTAGAAATTACACTGCATAGTCTTGAATGCTCCACACCAACGCTCCTATATTACATCTCTCTGATACAGATATTCCAAATCTACTGCATGTGTACTTACACGTGAGTAATACTGAGAGGGAAACTGTTCCATAAATTGTGTTTTGATAAAAGTCCATTCAAGTTATTCTTTGTATTTACATTGTTCCACTCTTCCAGTTACTCTGTTAAGTACATTCTTGTTCTTTCTTTATGCAGGTTCATGGAAAAAATGCCAAAAGAGGCTTCCTATTGCAATCAGAGTATGATTACTGTTACGATCATGATCATCATTGTCATTATTTTGTTGTTCTGAAAACAAGCATTGTTGATTACTGTGCAGGAAAGCCAAACACACTAGGTGGCCCTAATAAAGCAATAATGAAATAATTAGTTGAATAGCACACTAAATACATTTACTTTGATCCTTCAAAAAATAGTCCTATATTTTATTATAGATTTGGCTCAACAAAAAAACCAACAATGGTTACTTGCATGGACACACCCAAAAGCAAAAAGGAGGCCTACAGAGGGTGGAAACAAGTACAGGGAGACTGGGTGGAATACAGGGAAACTGTCTCAGCAGCCAGGGACCAGGTTGGGAAATCTAAAGCCGAGGTAGAATTAAATCTGGCTGGGGACGTTCAAGGGCAACAAGAAAAACTTCTGTAAGTGTATCAGTGACAGAAAGAATAATAGAGAAGATGTGGGTGCTCTCTGGAAGGAAACAAGAGACCTGGTCACCCAAGATATAGAGAAGACTGAGGTACTCAATGACTTTTTTGCCTCAGTCTTCACTGGCAAGGGTTCTAACCACACCGCCCAAGTCCCAAAAGGCAAAGGCAGGGACTGGGAGAATGAGGAACTGCCCACTGTAGGTGAAGATCAAATATGAGACCCTCTAAGAAACCTGAAGGAATACAAGTCAATGGGACCTGACGAAATCCATCCGCAGGTCCTGAGAGAACTAGAGGATGAAGTTGCTAAGCCACTTTCCATTGTATTTGAGGAGTTGTGGCAGTCCAGTGAAGTTCTCACTGATTGTAAAAGGGTAAACATAGCCCCCATTTTTAAAAGGGAAAAAGGAAGACCTGGGGAATTACAGGCTGGTCATTCTCACCTCTGTGCCTGGGAAGATCATGAAGCAGATCTTCCTGGAAGGTCTGCTAAGGCATATGGGAAATAAGGTGGTGATTGGTGACAGCCAACATGGCTTTACTAGGGGCAAGTCATGCCTGAAAAATTTGGTGACCTTCTATGACAGGGTTACAACATTGGTGGATAAGTGGAGAGCAACAGATGTCATCTACCTGGACTTATGCAAAATGTTTGACACTGTCCTACACGACATCCTCACCTTTAAATTGGAGAGACATGGATTTGACAGCTGGATGACTCAGTGGATAAGGAACTGGATGGATGGCCACACTCAAAGGGTTGTAGTGAACAGCTCAATGTCCAAGTGGAAACCAGTGGTGTTTTCCTCAGGGGTCAGCAGTGGGACTGGTACTGTCAAACATCTTTGTCAGCAACATGGACAGTGGGATTGAGTGCACCCTTAGCAAGTTTGCTGATGACACCAAACTGTGTGGTACGGCTGACACGCTGGAGGGAAGGGATACCATCCAGAGGGACCTGGACAGGCTTGAGAGGTGGGCCTGTGCAAACATCATGAAATTCAACAAGGACAAGTGCAAGGTCTTTCACATGGGTTGGGGCAATCCCCAAAACAGTTACAAGCTGGAGGGAGAATGGATTGAGGAGTCCATTCCTGAGGAGTAGGACTTGGGGGTGTTGGTGGATGAGAAGATCAACAAGAGCCAGCAATGTGCTCTGGCATCCCAGAAAGCCAACTGCATCCTGGGCTGCATCAAAAGAAATGTGGCAATCATGTTGAGGGAGGTGATTCTACCCCTCTACTCCACTCTGGTGAGACCACACCTGGAGTACTACATCCAGCTTTGGAGTCCTCAGTACAAAAAAGACATGGACCCTGACATGCAGCCAGAGACTAGGAGCCCCTGTATCCAGTCCCAGTCAGGCTAAAGGTAGAAAACTAAATGAAAAGAATGAATGGAGGCAAGTTCGTGGTCAGGGCAGCAGAACTCCCCTCTTGCCCACGTTGCCCCGTCCTGTAGCTCTGAAGAACAGATATGAGGTACTGGTTGAGGAAGGCCAGTCAAGTGAGGATGTGGATGATGGGCAGTCTTCATTAGAGATGCCTCCTCAGCCAAAAAAGAACACACCCTGAATCGCCACCACAACCACAAGCAGAAAATGAAGGGTTATAGTCATTGGTGACTCCTTCCTAAGGGGGACGGAGGGACCAGTATGCCATGTGGACCCTCCTCAGAGGGAAGTTTTGTTCTTCCCGGAGCCCAGGTTAAGGATGCTACTGGGAAACTTCCTGGCTTAGTACGTCCTTCAGACTATTATCCAAATCCATTACTGGTTTTCCATATAAGCACAGAGGAATCTGCAACTCGCAGCCCCAGATCCATAAAAAGAGACTTCAGGAAGTTGGGAGGGCTGGTAAGGGAGTCTGGGATACAGGTTATCCTTTCATCACTCCCTCCACTTGCAGGTAATGATGCTGGGAGGAACAGATGAATACAGACAATTAATACGTGGCTCCATGGATGGTGTCACCACCATAACTTTGGGTTCTTTGACAGTGGATTCACCCATACAGCACCAGGCCTGTTAACAGCAAATGAGAGGTACATCTCTCAAAGGAGAAAGGGGGTTCTTGTGCAGGAGATTGTGGGGTCGATTGACTGGGTTTTAAACTAGATGTGAGGTGGGAAGGGGTTAAAAATATCAGACTTGACTGTAGCAAGCTGAGCGATAACACATCAGGGTTAGGGGGACAGGACCTTCAGCCTGGTTCCCCGAGCCAAGCTGATGACACTGCATTGCACTCAAAGTCCTATGGAGAAGAGCCAGCAGCTTCTGAGGTAGTTGAAGTAAACAGTGAAACCACTGTGAGGCACCTCAAGGGGTGTTCCCTTAAGAAGGCAGCACAGCCAACAGCCCAAGTGAAGTGCCTCTGTACAAGTGCATGCAGCATGGGCAACAAGCAGGAGGAATTGGAAGCTACCATGCTGCTGGAAAGATATGATATAGTGGCCATCACTGAAACCAGGTGGGATGAATCCTACAACTGGAGTGTTGCTACTGAGGGCTGCAAGCTGTTCAAAAGGGACAGGCGAGGAAGGAGAGGTGGAGGTATTGCCCTCTATGTTAAGGAATGGATAGAGTGTAAGGAGATGTCCCAAAGCCCTACCTGGGGTCAGAAGAAAAGATAGTTGAGAGCTTGTGGGTGAGGATTAAGGGGCAGGCCAATAGGAGGGACACTGCAGTGGGTGTTTATTACAGGCCACCTGATCAGGATGGGGAAGTTGATGACTTTTACAATCAGCTCAAAGTAGCCTCGCAATCGCAGGCTTTGGTTCTTGTCGGGAACTTCAGCCACTCTGATATCTGCTGGAGGGAGGGCAGTGGATGATGTCTACCATCCACCTTAAGCCTTCATCCACCTTCATTCACCACCAAAAGCCTTCAGCAAGGCTTTTGACACAGTATCCCACAGCATCCTCTTAGATAAGCTTAGGAAGTGTGGATTAGAGGAATGGACAGTGATGTGGATCGAAAACTGGCTAAAAGACATAGCTCAGAGTTGTTATTAGGGGCACAGAATCTAGTTGGAGGTCTGTAACAAGTGGAGTCCCCCAGGGGTCAGTCCAGTCCTCTTCAATATATTCATCAATGACCTGGATGAGGGGATGGAGTGTACCCTCAGCAAGTTTGCTGACGATACAAAACTGGGAGGGGCGTTGACATGCCAGAGGGCTGTGCTGCCATACAGCAAGACCTGGACAGGCTGGAGAGTTGAGCAGGGAGGAACCTGATGTACTTTAATAAAGGCAAGTGTAGGATGCTGCACCTGGGGAGGAATAACCCCCTGCACCAGTACAGGTTGGGGGCTGACCTGCTGGAGAGCACCTCTGAGGAGAAAGACCTGGGAGTCCTGGTGGACAATAGGATGACCATGAACTGACAATGTGTCCTTGTGGCCAAGAAGGCCAATGGCATCCTGGGGTGCATCAGGAAGAGTGTGAGCAGCAGGTCGAGAGGGGTTATCCTCTTCCTCTGTGCTGCCCTGGTAAGGCCTCATCTGGAGTACTGTGTCCAGTTTTGGGCTCCCAAGTTCAAGAAGGATTGGCAACTGCTGGAGAAGGTACAGCAGAGGGCCACAAAGATGATTAGGGGCCTGGAGCATCTCCCTTACAAGGACAGGCTGAGGGACTTGGGTCTTTTTAGTCTGGAGAAGAGAAGACTGAGGGGTGATCTGATCAGTGTTTATAAATACTTAAAGGGTGGGTGTCAAGAGGACGGGGCCAGTCTTTTTTCAGTGGTGCCCAGGGATAGAACAAGAAGAAATGGGCACGAACTTGAATATAAGAAGTTCTACATTAACATGAAGAGGAACTTCATTGCTTTGAGGGTGGCAGAGCACTGGAATAGGCTGCCCAGAGGCATGGTGGAGTCTCCTTTTCTGGAGACATTCAAAACCCTCCTGGACAAGTTCCTGTGCAATCTGCTCTAGGTGGACCTGCTTTGGCAGGGGGTTGGATTAGATGATCTCCAGAGGTCCCTTCCAACCCCATGTGATTCTGTGATTCTGTGACCTGTTGGAACAAGTCCAGAGGAGGACCACAAAAAGGATCAGAGGAGTGGAGCACCTCTCCTATGGGGACAGGCTGAGTGAGTTGTGGTCGGTCAGCCTGGAGAAGATAAGTCTTCAGAGAGACCTTATTGTGTCTTTCCAATATCTGAAGGGGTCTACAGGCAAGCTGGAGAGGGACTTTTTACAAGGGTATGTACTTATAGGATGAGGGGTAATGGCTTCAAACTGGAAGCGGGCAGATTTAGCCTAGATATCAGGAAAAAAAATTTCACTCTGAGGGTGGTGAAGCACTGGAACAGGTTGCCCAGGGAAGATGTCGATGCCCCATCCCTTGAAGTGTTCAAGACTAGGCTGGATGAGCTTTGAGCAACCTGGTCGAGTAAGATGTGTCCCTGCTCATGGCAGGGGGGTTGGAACTAGGTGATGTTTAAGGTCTTTTCCAACCTAAACCACTCAGTGATTCTATGATTCTATATTTACTCACCGCATGCTTCTTTCTTTTATAGACTAAGAATTAAAATATGTGCTAATTTAACTTTTCTATTGTACTGAGACACATATGGAACATCATAAGTGCAGTGTTTGAAAACAAAGAGGAATAGTATAATAATACCATGTTATCAACTTTAAAAATAACAGGTGTTACTTAACCCAAAAATACAGCCACAGCAAAACTGCAGGCTCTTCTCAAATGCAGTACTCTTCTCAAATGTGGAAATTTCATCATTCATAGATTAAAATTTTAATGGACATAGAAATGAATGTAATTTAAAGTTTGCAAACTTGTGACACACATTAATGAAGTTTTCTGATACCGCCACATGCTCAAAGTCTGCCAAGTCTGTTCTCATCTAAAACAGGTTTTAATCAAACTTTATCTCAACACCTCTAGCATTAACTCCATGACTGCATGTCTGAGGCTCTGCACCCAAACACAAAAGTTGTGTTCATAACAATGCATTTTATTCATTATCTGAATGTATAATGATATGATTTTCCATAGTAATTATTCAGTTTTTTAAAGTATAAATAACATTTATATAATTAGAAGTATTGATAAAATATAAATAACTTTTATATGACTAGAACAGCATACTGCCAGCACATCTAACTAAACCTTAGAGGTGGTGATGAGGGTCTTCCCACCATCTTTCATGTGTGGCCTAGAACTAAGGGACCTTAAAATTACAATGTAACAATCTACATTTTTTTCCCAATATCCCGCTGTCTATGTATTCTCACCATTTTCTAAAGTCTTCTTTGGATATTACGCAAGACCAAAAAAAAGAGCATTTTTAGTGAAAAAAAGCCATTTTGTATGTGTGCAAACACAATTTCATTGACGCTCCAGCATGTAGAAATTACACTGCATAGTCTTGAATGCTCCACACCAACGCTCCTATATTACATCTCTCTGATACAGATATTCCAAATCTACTGCATGTGTACTTACACGTGAGTAATACTGAGAGGGAAACTGTTCCATAAATTGTGTTTTGATAAAAGTCCATTCAAGTTATTCTTTGTATTTACATTGTTCCACTCTTCCAGTTACTCTGTTAAGTACATTCTTGTTCTTTCTTTATGCAGGTTCATGGAAAAAATGCCAAAAGAGGCTTCCTATTGCAATCAGAGTATGATTACTGTTACGATCATGATCATCATTGTCATTATTTTGTTGTTCTGAAAACAAGCATTGTTGATTACTGTGCAGGAAAGCCAAACACACTAGGTGGCCCTAATAAAGCAATAATGAAATAATTAGTTGAATAGCACACTAAATACATTTACTTTGATCCTTCAAAAAATAGTCCTATATTTTATTATAGATTTGGCTCAACAAAAAAACCAACAATGGTTACTTGCATCACTCTCTAAAAATGAATAAAGAATAGCGGCTGAGAAAGTGGCAGTGCAATTTCTGCTAATGTCTCTTCAATGCTAAGACATTTATAGAAAATAGTACTAAAAAAACACTAACAGAAAAAGGATCTTACATACTTCTTTTACATACAATTAAAGTTATGCTAAATGCAAAAAAATGACAAAGTTGACGGTAGACATTAAAGTCCAAAAAACAAAAATAGCTTAAGTCTCCAACATCAAGAGAGCAATTTGTTACTATTTCTGTAGAGGGGGGAAGAGTAAGATCTGAAACCAAGTTATTTTTCAGTATTAAAAAACTGATAAGTTAAAGGGGAATATTATAAGCTTGCTTTATATTGGGCAGCACAAATCATTAACTTGTGATTTATGCTTTCTTTTATGCTCATGAGTCCTTTAGAGCAATGAAAATCCTTACCGGATTGTTTAGGCTACAACTTTCTATTTTACTGTAAAAGCCACCTTCACTGATTCTTGATCTTAGGAATGTATCTCTAAATTTTACCTGTTTTAAGCTTAAACCTCCATTTCTAAAGCAGGTATAATACAGATACTGAAGACTGATATTCTCCAAACTTCATATGATAGTAAATATAGGTCTTACCATGACAAAATACAATATTCAGCATTCCTACTGGAGGACAAGGTATCTTCTAACAACTAGTCTATTTTCATTGTATCTGTGCTTTATGAAATCATTCATCATTACAGTATCTAATATCAACTCAGCATCAGAGATCTCGTTCTTCTGAGCCTTAAGTACAAAACTGCATACATCTAAACAGATACATATGTATCTATACATGCACAAATATATATATAAAAGGATATGATTGCTCCCATTTGGTTTTTTTGTGTTTGTTTGTTGTTGTTTTTTTTCATTGTCATGGGATATTTAATGAGACCTGTGCTATGGTGATCAGGGGGCTTTCTAATCAGTCATTTGAAGTAGAGCACATTTTCTACTTGCAACTTCTTGAGGTGGGCAGTAGAGGGGCTGCTACATTCTGTTTCTCTCAGTACTCTGTTAAATCTATTCCTTCTCTCAGCAAATCTAGAAGTCTTCATTATAGGTATCAGAAGCTTAGATAAACCTTTGAATACTAGTTAAATAATATTTAATTATAGCTGACACATACACTGGAAATGAACCACTCCTGTGAGAAACCAAACCGAAATTCATCAATCTTTATTCAATAGGAAGATGTTCCTTAAAATTACTGAGTTTGACTTGCAGCCTAACTAACTCAGTTACTTTTCTTTATGTGCATGAGTTATTTTGTGTTTTATTGTGGTTTTGGGGGTTGGTTGTTTGCTTGTTTGTTTGGGGGTTTTTGTGAGTCATTGCTTTTTCATACTTCTATACATATTTAGAAGTGGCAATTTAGAAATTATTTTTCCTGGTAACTCTAGAATCAGAGTGAGAGGAACATACAGAGAAGGAATAGATTATTAATTCTATGACGAGGCAGAAAAAAAAAAAAAGGAAACTCAGAATAAGTAAAATATTCCATTTTTCATTCAGTGCTAATTCAAATAAACAAAATTGTCAAGGACATGATGTTGTCAATCTGACAGTATATATTTCCTTAATGGATTTTGAAATCCTGTCACTGCTGGATAGGTACTGTTATGGATCATTTCATCAGTATGTCAGCTTCTCATAGGTAGTGTAGCAACTCTGGCTTGACCTTTTTACAGTATTGGACACAAATGGTTCTCATAGATCTTCTTTTAAGTGTTCGTTGTTTAGCTTTTGTGGATTACTACCTTCCATTCCCTGATCACCTGAGAACCACCCCTCTGTCCCTTCTGAGTTCATTTTTCTGGTTCTCAGATCTTTGAATTTTGCTGGCATTTCTCACTGCTATATAGGTCATCATTGCTTGAATGTCTTGCTGATTTGCCAATTCATCATCTCCTGGTACTTACTCTTTCATTTACATTAGTTAGTAACAGCCACTGACAGAGATCTAAATACCCCCTGCCCCTGCTCATGTGGTAGTGCCCAGTTGGTGATCTATATATGTGTAAATTCTTACTAGTATGGGTGCATACCAAGCCTGCCAATGGAGGGACCAAGTTGTGTTATCATGTGCTAACCCTCTGTCCTCAAAAGTGAAGCTTTCCAGCAAATTCCGTAATGCAATTTTCATTCTTATACTTCAAACACATGTTTATTTAGAATATGTGCCCTTCAGGATTTGCAGGTCAGCACATTGCAAAGAATGCACTGTTTCTTAGGAGACCTTTATAATTATGCCAAGCAATGTACTGGACCTCACCAGCAAAACAGTTCCAGGCAAAGGGAAACTACTCCAAACTACTCAAAATCCTACATTCAGGAACTGTGGTTGAACACTTGGTTCCAGGAAGAACCAAGCGAACAAAAATACATTTACAAAAATTTTCCTACAGACTATAGATTGTCAAAATTCAATTGAGAAAACGTTTCTGAAGACCAGTATTCCCACATTCAGTAGAAACCCTTAAAATTTTGTTATATTTCTCAACTTATATTTTATAGACTTTATATTTTAGACAAAGCATACACAAAGAAACTGAGTGAAGTTTTACTGACATGACTAAATACCAAATTTTCATCTGAAATTAATGAGGTTTAACTGAATTGTAAACACACAAGAGCTGACCCTATGTACTTTATTTAGAAGATATTAAATACTGACCAATAACATTTAATCATACAGAGATGAAAATTTAAATTACCAATGTGTCTTTATTTTTCTTTGAATCTTCACAATATAGCATTTCTTATTAAGTAACTAAATCAGTGTAAAGATGGGGAAAGTATCTCTTTTCAGCCTACTGTGAGACCACGGTATTCACTTTGCATTTTAATGGCTAATTTGCAGCTCTCCTTCTTATATCCTCCTTTTGACTCTAGAAAAATTCCACTGATAATTTTATTTTACGAAGGTCAAGATACTCCTGCAATGTGATTCCCAAGCATGCTGTTATTTTCAGTGGTTGATATAATCTTGGGACCCAATTAGCAACACCGTAAAATTCTAAAGGTAGTGGCAGCACAAGCAATGAGTGTGCTGGAAGATTGAGGAGGACAACTACTTGTGTGCGTGTGTATGTGATTTTATAGAAGAAAGAGATAAAAAAAGAGAAAGCTAGAGAGAGTGAGTGAGCAAGGAAGACAATGAGAAAGAGAGCATGAGAGTGCACAAGAGTGAGAGAGAATAGAGAGGCAGAGTGACAGCATAAAAGAGCAAGAGCAAAAGGAAACTTGAGCCGTAGTTTTGCTTAGAGGCATCACAAAATAGAGACACGAATGACACACGTCCAGATGATAGATGCAATGCATTGGGAAAAAACACAGAACAACAGAGCAAGTCATAATTATCACATCTCAAGCATATGTATCCATATCCATTTTTCAAATCTTTTTTTTTTTCCCTTTTTTAATGAAGGTATTGCTGTGTTTAATACTGTGACTGGATTCCCAAAAGACAGGCAATAAATAAGCAGACCCAATTTTATAGAAGTACTTTCCAGTTGCTCTCCACACTGTCTGCAGGTTTTGATGTACACATGCATAATTCCTTGACAACATAACAAATGAGACAGCTGTATAAAATAATATACAGGCCATAATATATAGCTAGTATGCTCTGCTGAGAAGTCATGTTCTAAAATAAGATAGAAATTAGATTTTACAGAAAGTGGTTTGAACTTAAATATAAGTTAGAAAAATTGAAAATATTATAATTTATTTTTACATTATTTATAATGTGTTAGAAAATAAGGTATTTTTTTTTATTTTCTAAGACAATAGCTATGTTCCAAGTATATTCCTATAATTTTTATTATGCTTAATGGTTATTAATAGTCAGATTCCACCTACAGTAATTGTTTTGCCTAATCTGCAATTGGTTTGGTGCAAAAAGTAAGACACAAAATCTCATGCTGATTTTAAAAGACTAAATCCTTATTTCCTTACCATTCTCTCTCAAACACCAGAAAACATGGCTTTATAGGCACACCAACTCAGAGCTAAAGAGATAAAGCAATAAGACTTTTATTGACTTGGCACCTGCATTTCACCATCCACTGATTTTTTTTTGAATGGGAAATGAAGAATTATAATTCATACAAACCTGGACATTTATATTGTCCACATTAACTCTTTCTGGAAGGAAAGTAAAAATGAAATGCAGAGCAGTGCCCTCTTGTCAATACACAAAAATATTGGGTTAATTTGTTGAACAGCTAGTAAGGTGTCGCTATGGTCCTCCTGGATAACAAGACGGACAATAAACTCAGCAGAGCTCTTACTGAAATCAAAGGAAATGAGACTGCTGTCCCACATATCAAGACTGAATTTGCTCCTCAGTGTTGAGTTGGCCTCACTGGCTAAAGAATAATTAGCTCAAAGACCCTTTCAAAGCAATGTCCATGACAATGTGTCCTTTCCTATTAATTTGCCTTCTATTTTATTCCATCTGAGAAGCAATAATTGTATGGGATATGGAAGCGAAAAGTAGAAAAAGGTAAAGTATGTTTTACAAACAAAACTACTGGGATCAGAGATAATAAAAACAGCTAAAAGATTT
This sequence comes from Calidris pugnax, assembly GCF_001431845.1. NCBI lineage: Eukaryota > Metazoa > Chordata > Aves > Charadriiformes > Scolopacidae > Calidris > Calidris pugnax. The sequence continues at coordinate 4,193,304 of NW_015090926.1, forward strand.
ATCTGTCCCGTCATACAAATTTCCCTTATATTCCATCTCTCTATGTGCTAAACAAAAAAGATAGAGCTACAAAGGTAACAGGAAAGTCAAGAGTGTTTGGAGGATGACTTAAGTGTGTAACATGCTTACAGACCATCCTATTGCAGAGCCTACATATGCTGTTTGTGCACTATCAGGAGGGGGCATTGCTGTAAAACCCACATTTTGCTGTAATCACCATTGATACGTCCATAAACATTTATTTAATGTTTCATGTGTATTCCAGTCCACCTCTTCAAAAGTATTACATTAATAATGTGATGTCCATTTGATTGTATATGGTCACATTTAATTAGGCAACATATTCTTTTAAGTGTAATGGCAAAATGTGACCAGTACATAGACCTGCTGTTATATTTAGACTTGAGACATTTATGGTACTTCAACAGGCTCAGAAGGAAAGCCTGTACCATATGTGAGATTGCAAGAGCTCTCAACCACGCATATCTAAGGTCAGAATCGATCTACAGGCAAAGAAAGTCAGCAGTTGATATTGACCTTCATTGCTGTTTTCCATATTCTTTTCAATAAAGCTTTTCCACAGCTCTACAGAAGTCTTGTACTGATGAAAGTTGTGTGATCTATGCAAGCTAAAGCAGGCTTATCTGCATAATACTTGCAGTATTTGCTTCAGTTTATCAGGCAAACTCTCAGCCTGTGAGCTTTTCCATGAACCTGCAATAATCAAATAATGTAGAAACACATTGAAACATGAATCAAATCTTGGAAAAAAACTCACTTCCAGTTAAGTTCCCAGAATTCGAAAATCAAGAATTCCACTTAGATAGTTTAAAACAGATCTCTAGTTCTTTCCAGCTCCATTTTATTATAATACAACATGACAAAGGTAGTGATCACTATAAAGGATAGCTAAATGCAAAATACTAAATATCTTACTAAATATCTTCTGAGCTGCTATTTGTAACATGCATGCAGATGAGACACATACTAATCAGAACTTTCTTGTTTTCAGTGCAAAACTGAGAGAACAAACCAAAAGACAAAAACTACTGACATATAATTAAAAAGGTCCGCTCACTAGCACAACCAAACAAAACCTCTGCACATAAAGGTGTAAAAGAGGAGGAAATGTCATGGTATCTTAGTGATCTTGCCATGCAATGTGTGCAATGTGATTTTCCTGATTATTTCATGCTTTATATTCCATGTTGGCTTATATAAGAAAAAAAAAAAAAAAGGAAAAAAAAAAACCACAGAGGAAAAGGAAGTAAAAGAACTGCTTGCAGAATTTCAAGGACAAGGAAATTAACTGCAAATACCTTAATTGTCAGTTATCTGATCAGAAAAGCAGCCATACTCAATGCCACCTCCAGCATTGTTCACTCAGCCACCTGAAAGATAGTTTGGGAAATTAGCAATAGCCATTTGCTAAGAGCCTTATAGCTCTAGTCTAGCATTCCTATTAGTTAGACAAAAAAGGGAAAGTGAATTAATGAATTTGAAACTAAAGAAAAATTTTCAAAAAAAACCCATCTGGAAGTTATTTGGAGCAGTAAGTGTTATTTGGATGAATGTTAGATCTACTATTAAAAATCTGAGTTTAGTTTTGCTGACATTTGGTGACATAATTAAATTCTTTGTTCAACCTGGCTCATCATTTGTTCCCCTCAGCCTTCCTTTTCAGATATTTTCAGGTTCCAGATCACAGGGCTGTTTCACAGGTCAAATTATGATTTGATAACATCATTGATTTCTGTCTCAGTTTCATAATTGATATTAAGGACAAGATCCCAAGCTGCAGCAAATGGGCATAGTTCAAATGAGTTCATTGAAGCTGAGCTAACCACAGTAGTGCCAGAACTGTTTGGGTTTACTGTATAGTCTTGCCTCTTTTATTCATCTTCCTCTGAGAAAAGAGCATCTAAAATGGTCTGATGGTTGATAACAAGCTGACCGTGTGGATTTCTCACAATACGTTCAGTCTATTTACTTGTACCCTAACAGGATAAATCATTTACCCATTTACCTTAAACAGATCGATGGAACTAAATTAAATTAGAAGTTGTGAAACAGGATACCTCCTCTGCCATTCTGACCAATGTTAATTACGTTGCCTTTTATTAATTTTCTTCACTTTGCAGGACATTTTACAGCAGCTCGTTCTTCCATGGTTCCAACATCTTTCTGTGTTAATTTAAGGTTCTATCTGACTATGAAAGCATTGTTTTCAAAATCCTTAGAGAGCAACCAAGATTATCACAGCAGTGGTTATACATCGTGCACTGCAGAAGAACTGGCATAAGAACACATAAGAGGGTTCATATTTGTATATCTATGAATGTCACAGTGCTATAGGGAATATTTCTAGATCACAAAAAGTTAAGGCAGACAGACCACCTAACTCTTCTAAAGACTAGCTATATTCCCTTTACTTAAATAACATGAATTCTTTTTGCACTGGAAATTGAAATTTAGTGTTGTTTTCCTCTGAAAGAAATAGTTGTTTCCTTGTGTTCAAGATTATTTGAGACTGGATTTCATACTTTCAATACCCAGCTATTCATTTTCATTGATCTTCAAATCTGGATAATATTTTTTCCCTTTACTTAATGTGCAATTGGAAAAAAAAAAAAAAAAAAAAGAAGCAGAACTTGGGAAAAGTATTACAGAATATTACCTATGAATATGCAGTTGAATTTTTAAGCTGATTAACTCTTGGCAGATAGCTGGATAGGTATTGCTTCAATATTTAAGCAGTACTATACATTGGTCTTATATTCCCATGAGAAATGAAAATGTTTAAACAAAATTATAAATAGGTTACTTATTTATAATAACCTTGACAGAAGAGAATGAGCTTTGGGTTACAAATGTGTCGTCTTACCCGTTTGAGTCTACAAAATAGGGTGCAAAATGTGGGGTTTGCAAGTAAAGCATAGTTATGCTTTGAATAATTTTTTAGCATATTTCCATTTTTCCTATTGTAAAATACTTTCCCCATTCAGTAAATTTCTAGTTTATCCTGGCTTTGATTTGAATTGGACTCTGGTTTTTTTATGTCTTGTAACTGCTACACTAAAGAAAGTCATAAGAAGTTGCAAAATTTTTTTCAGAATCTGAAACTCCAATATTTTTAACAGTGAAGGAACAAATATTATTTTGTGATAGTTTTCTCTACAGACCAAAACCTACAAATCTGATTTATTATTCACCTCTACTATAACACTTTCTTCTCTAGAAGTTAATTTATATTGTTCTTCCCTATAACTGTGTTGACAAATTACCATTTATAGCTTATTTTCACACACACATTTCACACACATACACACACACACAGTGTCTCTTATTGTACATAGTACCAAATTGCTTGAAAGAATCACAAAAATTTAACCCTGTAAAAACCTACATTACATTCTATGACTCTTGAAGTCTACTCTCTGTAGCACAAAAAATTGCTTAAAAGCACTTTGGTGTCTTGTTATAAATACAGTAAATAATGCCTATCTGGCTTATCTGTGCTGATTGCTTCACACAAAAGCAATTCTAAGTATTGTGGATGCTGTTAAAGTGCCTTAAAAGTATAATTTAATTATAAAACTGTTTGGTTTTTACATTATTAATCATAGGCATTTATCACCAGTTAGTGCAACCAGACAAATTTAATAAAATATGCTTCAACATTTTATTACAGAAATTAATTGGGGAGTAGATGAGGAATGGCAACAAATATAAGACAAAATCGTTAAAGACGCAAAGCCCCAGCACCAAACATAGGTGAAATTCTCACAAATGGTGACCATTATGCCCCTGAAATCTTAGATCTATAGACTGACGTCTGCTGTGAAGCTATGCAGGCAGGCGACAAACTTTTTATATACTAAGTGTGAGGTCATGTTTTCAAAATTAATCAAAGCACAAACAAACTTAAAAGAAGCAGTGTGGCATTTGTTGTTGCTTATATTGACATTAATCTGTACCAGGAAAGTCACAAGAACATTTTGATTACTCTCTGTCCAAGTGCTGAAATGGTAGAAACATTTAGGTATTTTATCTGAGACTTCACTACATGACTAGAAAAACTGAAAGAAGCCGGAAAGACAGACAATGCACTTATTTAAGGGACCCTGGAATCAGATCCACAAGAAGTTGCTTGGTGAGGCATGAGCACATGACAGAGAAAGAAGGAAAAATATTGAAATATCAGATACTATGAGAACATATTTTTTCATTAAAAAAAAGAAGAGACATTTGTCACAGTGTCTGAAATTCTACCTGAGGTCCTGAAGGACTATATCTATGTCTTCAACATTGCCACAGTCTTCAGAAAAAGTCTTTCACAGAATCACGCAGAATCACAGAATGATATGTGGTTGGAAGGGACCTCTGGAGATTATCTAGTCAAACCCCCCTGCCAAGCTTTTAAAGATGACAACATATAGACTCTGTGCATCTGACTTATTCCAAGTCCAAGACTAATACAAAGGCAGTTCAGGACAAGTTTTCCCTTGCCTTACCTTAGCCATCATGCAGTTAGTGGCTATAATCTAAATGAATCATCTACCCACCATCTCACCTCTCTCTTAGATTTCTACCTTCAGGTGCAATGAAATACTCTTGGAGTATTATGACTCTGTTTTTCTAGCATCCGCAGCAAGATGACTAGCTTAGGCTAGAAGGCCCAACTTTCAAACAGTTTATTTTCATCCTCAGAGGGAACAAGGTGCAAGTTTGCCTTGAGAACAACATAATAACGTAACAGATGTTACTGTTTTATATGACTTGTCATGTGAAGAGCACTAATGACTGAAATGACCACTTTCCTCCCAGTGAGAGGTAATGCAAGATGCTAGTGGTGCCCTTCCCTGTACCTTGCTTTACCAACATTTTTTTCACTGATAAACAGAAAGTAGAATTCAGTTCAAGAACAGACAGGTAAATCCATTTCCCATTCAGTCCTTGACTTCTCCACTAAACCGACCTGTAAAAAGGCTCAACTAATGCCAGTTGCAGAGGTGATCTCTACTCATAACTGCCTGTCCACTGGAAACTCACATAATTTAGTTGCACTGGGTGCCCCTACTGAGGTGTGGGCAGTGGGTGGCTGTTGGGTGGCCCCTGTAAGGAGCAGCCGGGGCTGCCCTGAGCCCACCACAGCTGGTTCCAGCTGGCTCCAGCCCACCCACCGCAGGGCACGGCTGAGCCCCACAGCCAAAGTGGTACCAATTCTGGGAAAGCATATTTTTTAAAAAGCATAAAAGTGCTGCAGAGCAGAGTGTGGGAGAGATGAGTGAGAAAAAAAGAGGTGTGAGAAGCTGCCCTGCAGACACCATGGTCGGTGAAGAAGGAGGCAGTGGAGCAGAGATTCCACTGCAGCCTGTGGAGGAGACCAAGGTGAAGCAGGTTGTCTACCTCGACAGTAGGTAGACAGTATCCCACAGTATCCTCCTGGAGAAACTGGCTGCCCATGGCTTGGATGGGAATACCCTCCACTGGGTTAAAAACTGGCTGGAGGGTCGGGCCCAGAGAGTGGTGGTGAACGGAGTTAAATCCAGCTGGCATCCAGTCACGAGTGGTGTCCCCCAGGGCTTGGTATTGGGGACAGTTCTCTTTAACATCTTTATCAATGATCTGGATGAGGGGATCAAGTGCACCCTCAGTAAGTTCGCAGACGACACCAAGCTGGGTGGCAGTGTCGACCTGCTGGAGGGCAGAGAGGCTTTGCAGAGAGATCTCGACAGGCTGGATTGATGGGCCGAGACCAACGGGATGAGGTTCAACAAGGCCAAGAGCCAGGTCCTGCACTTGGGTCACAACAACCCCAGGCAGCGCTACAGACTGGGGGCAGAGTGGCTGGAGAGCTGCCTGGCAGAAAAGGACCTGGGGGTGTTGGTCGACTGTCGGCTGAACATGAGCCAGCAGTGTGCCTGGGTGGCCAAGAAAGCCAACAGCATCCTGGCCTGTATCAGGAACAGTGTGGTGAGTAGGACCCGAGAGGTGATCGTCCCCCTGTACTCTGCACTGGTGAGGCCCCACATCGAGTACTGTGTCCAGTTTTGGGCCCCCTACCACAAAAAAGACATTGAGGTGCTGGAGCAGGTCCAGAGAAGGGCAACAAAGATGGTGAGGGGTCTGGAGCACAAGTTTTATGAGGAGAGGCTGAGGGAGCTGGGGTTGTTCAGCCTGGAGAAGAGGAGGCTGAGGGGAGAGCTTATTGCTCTCTACAACTACGTGAAAGGAGGGTGTAGAGAGGTGGGAGTTGGTCTCTTCTCTCAAGTCACAGGTGACAGGACGAGAGGAAATGGCCTCAAGTTACGCCAGGGGAGGTTCAGGCTGGATATTAGGAAAATTTTTTTCACTGAAAGGGTTATCAGACATTGGAATGGGCTGCCCAGGGAGGTGGTTGAGGCACCATCCCTGGAGGTATTCAAAAGACAGGTTGATGTAGTGCTGGGAGGTATGGTTTAGTGATGGTGATGCTTCTTGTTTGTTGTGCAGGTGTCTATTTTTGTCAGTTAGGTTGACGGTTGGACAAGATGATCTTTAAGGTCCCTTCCAACCTAGAAGATTCTGTGATTCTGTTACATTGAGGACTACACAGGAGCAGATATCCACACTTCACCTGTGAAAGATCCAGTGCTGGAGTAGGTATAGATGCCCCAAAGGAAGCTGCAGCCTGTGGAGAGCCCAAGCAGGTGCAGGCTTCTGGCACGACCTGTGGCCTGTGGAGAAGACCCTACACAGGAGCAAGTTTTCTAGCAGGAAGTGTGGCCCCTGGGGAATCAGGTTGGAGCAGTCTGATCCTGAAGAACTATATCTTGTGGAAAGGACCCATGCTGGAGCAGTTCATGAAGACCTGCAGCCTGTGTGAAAGGTCCAAAGCAGTTCATGAAGGACTGTAGTCCATGGGAGGGACCCCACACTAGAGTAGGGGAAAAGCGTGAAGAGGAAAGAGTGTCAGAGAGGAGCTGTTATGGACTGATTGCAACCCCCATACCCCACTTCTCCTGCACTGCTCGGAGGAAGGAGATGGAGGAGTCAGAAATGAAGGATGGAAGTTGAGCCTAAGAAGAAGAGTGGAGGAGGAAGGCAAGTTAAGTTTTGTCTTTGTTTCTTACTATCCTACTGTATTATTAATTGGCAATACAGTAATTTTCCCAAATTCAAGTCTGTTTTACTCAATGGTAATGGTAAGTGATCTGCCTGTCTTTATCTTGACCCAGGAGTTTTTCCACCCTTTTTTCCCCCACCGTCCCATTAAGGAGGTGGAGTGAGAGTGGCTGGGTCGGGAGTCTGGCAGCCAGCCAAGGTCAATCAACCGTATTAGGTCACTGATAACGATTAGACGGTAATAAGCTAGAAACACTAATGACCTATGACAGATTTTAACAAATCACATAGCTTTGTGTTATCCATTCCCTTGAGAATATAGAGTGTGAATCACTCTAACAAAAGCCAATGCAATTAGAGCAAAGGCTGCCTGGCATTTTGCCTAGTATAAAGGGTTATTCAAAAGCCTTCCTGGCCTTTGCTGGACTTCACTTGGAAACTGTAAAGCTAGGAAATTGTCAGTTTGAGAAAATTCAGCTGTCATTGCTCTGAGAAAACGAATGGGTTTGAGTTTTTACACAAATTAGCCAACAAAAATAACAGATTCAGAAGCACAAAAATGCCTTACGAATTCATGTCACTTTCTCCAGAGAAATATCGGCCAGATTCACTTGCCTTACTGATCCTCCACTTCCCTTTCATGTTCAGCGCCAGAGAGACAGAAGTTGCTAAGTATCTATCCTTATTTTTTTGTTTTACTGAGGTTATATTTTTTTTCTGAATTTCCTCAATACTTTGACTGCTATGATCACAACAGAACCCAACCAAAAGTTAATTGCCTCACATATCACTGCCTCGTATCATACATAACATCAGTAAACGATCTGAAGATTCCAGATATGAAGCCATTCTTTTCTTACAAAGTATAGGCTCAGTAAGGACTTCTTCCATGTAAGAGAACTGCATTTAGTAGATGTTCTATGCACATCTCTTTTATTCCCAAGACATATCGATCATTTTCTAACAATCTGAGATGATACTACAGAAAGGAGCTCTAAAAAAAGCCTGTCTGAAGAGCAGCTGCACACAAATTGGCCAGCACCATCTAGAGTCCTTGCTAAGAAATCCGAATTCCATGCAAAAGAGAAGGCCCTTGTTAGAAAAAACTTTTGTCCTGCCACTAGAGATGACAACATGATCTGGATTGGAATCTGCTGATTTACTGTTCTAGTCTGAGTTACTCAGCAACAAGACAATGACTGTGAGATCAGAGAAAAGTCCACAAGATCTTTCCTGTACTAACTCAATGTGAGACTTAGCTGAGAAGCCCTGAGCTCTGGGCAAACAAGATCTGATAGTTTTGCTGTAAATATGAATGCACGCACTGGTTCAGAGGAGACTAAGATCTTGTCTTTTCCATGAGTCTATCTTCAAGCAGTAACTACCTTTCTGTATTAAAGTAAACCAGGCACAGGCAGAGTTCTGTCAGCACTTTCCTTTCTTGGGTTGCTGCCTGATTGATTGCAGTTAAAAAAATGGAAGACCGTTTTTATAATTTTGAGTTTGCTCATGTCCTCAGATATTGCAGTACCATGGTGATAATGTGATACTTAAGGAGTTGTTCAGTTAGAACACTATGGCAAGTCCGATGACAGAGATTCATTTATGCAACTACTTAACTGGTCTTAAATTTATATTCAGACTGGGAGCACAAATGAAAGCTCTATTACTCTCGCTCTTTTTCTACAGCTAGTCCTGTGCAATTACACTGTCTTCAGATTACAACCTAAATTAACCTCTGCGGATCCCAGGGTGGCAGAGACTTGAATAAAGTCTCTGAATAGCAAAAGGGAATCTCTCCATTTGGGTTTAAGAGGAATGTTAACGAAGGAATCCTGATGTGAATAACAGTTATCCATGGAAAGAAGAGTCCATAGACTTTAAGGAAATGTACAAGGTACTACTATACTGTGATCATTCTAAAAATAATAAAGGTTTAATATGCAAAGAGTTAGGGAGTCACAAAAAGGTAAAGTGGTGCATTTGCCAGGTCACACAATGGGTTTGAAAAATAGCCTGGAGAAGAACCAAATTTCCTAATATTCATTTCTGTGTTTCCTTAAGATAAAATTGTAAACTCTACTTTGCCAAGCAACCTATCAGACATTACAGATGCCAGAGTTTGATAAACTAGTTCCCAAAGATCAGTAGTTTGTTTTCCCTTTGAAAGTCTCCAGTGAAAACGGTGGAATATTTACCTAACAGCTTTCACACAAATACAGAAACACAGACAAAAAAATACACACACACCCTGTCTGCCACAGAAAGGAAAAAATAGCAGACAGAACCCCAGCCTTTTCCTGTCAAGTTCTATTGATGTCATTTCTCACTCAAACAAATAAGAATACTTCTTTTCTGCTTTTTTGTTAATACAAGTAAATTGAAATTACTATTATTCAAGAATTAATACAGTGACGCAACTTCTTAATAGCCAGGGGAAAAAAAAAACAAACCAAAACAAACCAAAAAAGCCCACTCCCCACCCCCCAAAAAAACCCTAGATTTATACAACACAGATTGTTCCCTTGCATTATTTTAATAAAGAACTGTTTAATATGTGATCAAAGATGGCAAGGTAGCAAGATTACAATCCCTGGAATAATTTGGAATAAAGCGTCAAATATTCTAACTATCTAAAGCTGGGTGTCTCTGGCATTCATTCTATAGAGATCTAATTGCTGTCTTTTGTTGTTCAGCATGCATTTTCTTTCTTGCTGTGCACTCCCACCATCTCCCTGGTAGTCCACCCATCACACATTAGACATTGATCTGAGAAGTTGCAGCACATTCACTCATAAGAATGTTAACAGAACCAAAAAAGGAGGATAATAATTATTTTAAAACTTTCTTCAAAAAGGCTCCAACAAGCAGCAAAGCACATACAAGTGAAGAAACAGATACAAGGTCAGGCACAGATGCAAAGCTGTAGGCACAAAACCCCACTGCTAGATCAACCATGGAAATACAGCCTAAGCATAGAAATATTATCAAACACATTTGGAACGCGGCATGATTGTTACCATTATATGACCAGAAATCTTTATGAACCACAGAGGGACCCTAATTGTGTGGTGACGTCCATATCATAATTACTTTTCATAAGTTAATGCCACAATTTTTGATTTGGGAACACACACTAGTAAAACGGTGGATATATTTCAGGAGAGGGGTTTTTGTAAACTAGGTTGGTTTTAGCAGTGAGCAACTGACAGCTTCCTACAAACGTTTAAGTGTGTCATTTTTTCCTTAAGATAGAAAGTTTTCTAAAAGATTATTACAGAAAATTATGATGCTCAGTCAAACTTCATTTGATCTATGAAGCTCTACTGAGGTACTACTCTACTGAAGCTCTACTTCAATTTGCAATATCAATCTTTCACTTCCTCAGTTCAGCTGAGGACATCGCATAATATTTTCTCTCACAAAATTGCAGAAACAAACATTGCAGGAGTATATAATCCTCTTCTTAGGTCACCCCTTATGTAAACTTTAGAACTTATTAAGAAAATCCAGCTACTTTAATAATCACATTACATGCAGCAGTGCTCTAGCACCCATTTATTTATGTAGCACTCACTGTTTTATAAGATCAATGCATAATTATCTTCATCAAGGTATGGCTCAAAGCTGTAGCCTGCCAAGTAGCAGTAGCAAGACCAGCTGTTAAATACCTTCTAGGAGTCCTATCCAAGTCGTTGGCTCAGAAGAACCAAAGTGGAAGCCAGGAACAAACTGTAGCAAAGCACAGAATATTTCTTCTACACTTTCAGTACTACATAAGTGACAAAAGTAATACTTTGAAGACAAAACAGCCAGAATCAAAAAGTGACATTTTGTGAATCCAAACAGCAGCAAATTCTAAACTGATGAACAGCAGGAAATAACTACACTACAAGACTCCTTACCACAGAAAGTCAGTGACATAAAAAATTTAAGAGAAATGCATACTGATCAAAAATTCACGTTACCAATTTTTAAGCAACCTCTTTTCTAGTTAGCTTTTACAGCTGTTTCCTGGGGAGTCCTGCTTCAAAACACAGAATGCCAGATACTCAAAAGGGATGCCAGATTTAGAAGCATTTCTAAATTGCTGATCCATTTGCTCTTACTTCTAGTAGATTTCTGCCAGCAGAACACTGAGTACTCCAGAGACATCTGAATATGTCCAATGAAAAAGAACTATTTAGTTCTACGTTTTTTTATTGTTTCATCATCAGTTAAAAGGAAACTAAATGTCTTTCATGGAAATGTCGAAAGCTTGGATGAAACATGGGGTAGCAGTGACATTATGCTGTCTCTGCTACATGACTCACTCTACCTCTTGTTTATTCAGGAAATACCTGTTAAGTTTGGGATCCATATTACATTAAAAAAAAAAAAACTCTAAACAAAATTCCTTCAGTTTCTCAAGCTGTATGTTCTTCTTTACACTACATTATATATCATTCCGACTCAGAGATTATTTGGTTTTCAGTACTACTCACTCAGAAAATTTTTGAACACTAAACCTTTAAATAAGTCACATAGATTTATGTCCGCTAACAGAATTATTTGTGTAATACAACTGACCTGTTAAAATACAATTAAATTAAAGTTGCCACAACGGGCCTCTGACCTTAGGCCAACTGGCACATAATCCAATGTGCATATTATCAAAACTCTCCAAGTATTCAGTGCAGAGCGACCATGTGCATGCAAATGACCAGGAATGGTTCCTGGGCTGCCTTAACTCCTGAACTACCTTTGAGAATGCTGACTAGTAATGACAAACACATGCCATTCTAACAGTTTAAAAGTACAGGCAGATCATTTCCAATAACTGCAAATTTTCTCTACCACTGCTCAATTTGCGAGGCTTGATCTCAGAATCACAGAATCACAGAATCTTCTAGGTTGGAAGGGACCTTAAAGATCATCTTGTCCAACCGTCAACCTAACTGACAAAAATAGACACCCACACAACAAACAAGAAGCATCACCATCACTAAACCATACCTCCCAGCACTACATCAACCCGTCTTTTGAACGCCTCCAGGGATGCCACTGTAGTGAAGAGACTGAAAAGCAGTCCTGCCCGACCATAGGAATCTGAAATGTCAAGAAACACTAAAGACAAATAGTAAGAATATCCACTGATGCTAAACTGAAAGACAGGGTTGAAAGAAATGTTTAGATTGGACAAATCAAGTCATTTAATTTTTGATTATTCTTCAACCTATATGTAAAAGTCAGATGTTGTCCATGTCAAAACTGGTAGGGGTGCTTTTTTAATTATTGTTAATTATGTGTTTTTCAACAGAAATCAAATCTATAATTAAAAAATCTCAACTGGCACACAAGGCCTCAGAGGGAAAGAAAAAAGTGGAATATAATGTCATCCACTAAACAGTTTAACAACACACAGGAAAGTATCATCATTCAGTAATCACTATAGTAATAGGGTACAACGCATGCTGCCGTGTGATGTTTATGTGGAGAGATATGTCAAAGCATTACCTCTGTAATACATTAGCATCTGATCTAAGTTTCTCAAAAATCTCTGTTAAATATGAAAACAGTTACTCTAGGTCTAAAACATGAGCAAAAAAACCCTTTCTGTGATGACAGAGGATGCCAGTGGGCCCCAGAAACTCTCTTTAGTTAAAACAACAAGCTGTGCAGCATCTGCTCATCTTCAGGCAAAAGAAAGCCACCCACATGTAATGAAAGAAGGAAGCTTCATAGAGAGCAGAAAAACTCAAAATCAGTGTGTCACTGAACTGTCAGCCAGCACAAGAAATGAAGGGGACAAGTTGTGTGTGGATTTGATTTACTGTCCCCACTGCAGTGTTTCACTCTAACTGAAGCCTATAAAATGGTATGTTAGCCTCCCACTAAAAAAAAAGATAGTGAGAGAGAAGCATCTCAGTAATCAGTATTGGAAGTAGCATAAGCCCCTTCAGCTTAGCAATATTTTGCAAACAGAAAAAAGAAGACGCTGGTGATAAGTCATAAATGGTACTTCAGAAATAACTGACAGCGCATGCTCTCAGTGTAACCTCCCTATCAGCATGTTTCAAAGCTTTCAGTAAAGTTCTTTCATTTAATACTAAATCTTCGCACTGCTAGGCCTTGCAAGGTACTGCCACATATCAGCTGTTGTCACACCAGTAATTTCAACATGATGAAAATTAGTTCAGTCTAGATTCAGGGAATGACCTACACACCTTTAGCGTACGTTCCATGACACCTAACTTTCAAGTCCTCTGGCCCAAACTGAAATCCATAATATTGCCGTAAGTTTTCTGCACCCTCTTAACAGTGCATAGGGTCAATCAGATGCCCCAAAGTTAAATCCAAAATGGCAAACATTTGACTAGGAAGCCAAAATAATTGGGTCAATACATTGAACATGAATGTGTCTAAACAACTGTCACATAGGAAAATGTGCGGGCAAATTTTCTTAAATCTTAATTTTTCTATACTTTTTGATTTCAGAGCTAGTCTTCATCCACTACAAACCAGCCCTTTTAAAAGGAGATGCCCATCCCTTTTCATTCAAAGAAATTTAAAAATCCTGGAGACACTGACATGCTTTCAAATAATTTTGTGGTCAGGATACTTACCTGGCACTTCAGATATTAAAGTCTGATTTTCTCAGCAGAAGAGGGAAATAGACTAAAACCATCTGCTTCTTATATGAATGACCAAACTATGGAGATTATATAAAAGGAGGCACCAACACCATTATCTATCCTTCTGGCCATCTCTTAAAAGATAGGAGTGGCTATAAGCATAATGTTTGAGGAGCTACATTTTGACATACATACATGACTGGTACTATTCAGGTACTATTCAGGTACTCAAGAGAAGACATACTTGGCCTCTGAATATCACTCAAACCCACAAAAAAACTGGACAGTCAATTTCTTATCACAGTCTAAACTGGGACATGTTCAAATGCATAGACTTCAGTAACTTCTGGCCTGGTTGGCAACTAAACACGAATTTCATTTTGAACACAAAACTTAATACCTGCTTAAATCCCACATGGGACACTTCATTGAAACAATAAGCAAGTTAGGTCAGACAACTGAAATAACTGAAATAAGTTTATGCCTAATCCTGGAGGCACCTCAGTTCAGTTTGCATTTCTGTTTCTGACCTCCTTAGGGTTGCAGTCTCACACAGAAACAATCCAAACTCCCTGATCAAATGATCCAGACGCTAGTCACCGAAATCCTTTAGGTAGCATGCTATGACCACACCCAAGATAATGGCTCATTCAAGAATCAGTGACAAGTGCTTCATATACATTTTATACATAGTCAGAGAAGGCGAAAATGAGCCCCCACTTTTTACATATTATTCTAAGACTTGCAGTACTTCTGATGAAGCTAGAGACCAAAACGCTTAATCCCACATATGCACCCCCTAGAAGAATGCCCTTGGCTAGATGGGGGCATCCTCCAAGGAAATTAAAAGCCCAAAGCAACAAAGATTTCCAGTAAGGTTTTATTTTAAGGTATATATGTAAATTTTTATTTCTCCCATCTTCTCTTTGATGCTACAAAAATTTGGTACCCTGTGCAACACAAGAATATACAAATACATAGCAGACTGCAACTGGAAATTATCAGATTCATGAGCATAAAAATTATTTTTTACTTATATCAATATATTTATCCACTTTAGCAGTCACTTTCTGTCTTTGTTTTTTGTTCATTTAAATGTAAAAGAATCTACCAATTCTTTACTTTGTGCTCAGTGTTTCTCATGTGTAAATCTCAAACTTCTATACTTAGGTCCAATTAGTCATTTGTAATTGGGAAAATATTGTTGTTGAAAAATTAGGATGCAGTAGGACAGAGGAAGCAGCATATTCAGAACCTACTTGCAGAACAAACTTCAGGCTTCACTGTAACTAACTGAAAAGGCTCTGAAAAAGTAGAAAAAAGCCAATAAGCACAGAAGGTGAAATTACATTAACAGTTTGCCATTATTAAAACCAAAGCCTTAAAAACTGTTAAGAATATCTATTTAAAATGCTTCAAACTATGTAATGAAGCAGAATTAAAAATGAAAATCAAGACATCATCTGTTTTGTGAAATTTCTGTGCATCTAGCAGCCACGAAGTTATTAAGCACCCAAGTCTCCCATCTTGGAATATGTGCAATGCAGATTGGAAACAATGGGGACTCTCCTCCTATTGTTTTTCCAAACTGTGCTATTGACTGCTTGTCTAGAGGAGAATAACAGCAGGTAATTAGTTTGAATTCAATCTCACTGGTCAAATCATTCCACTTTCCACAAACCTTTTTGTTAGACGCAACTGATGGTATTATGTCTACATTATCCGTGACACACGGATTTGGACCAGTCAAGCTAAATTATGACAGTGAAAGCAAGAGAAATTTTGAAGGGTAAAATTTGAAAGAATCCATTAGGAAACACCCAGCATCATCTGATCGGGCAAACTGACATAACCATGCTTCATCAGTTGCAAGAGCAATTTGATGTGTGGCAAAATACCAATTGCATTTCCAACAAGGCACAGGTGTACACCACATGAGCAGGTGAAAATGTGATTGTGAGGAGACTGATGTTCACTCTGTAATCATCATACATTCATTCACTATAACTCATTGAAACTTTCTCACACATAGTAAAAACAAAACAAACAAAAAAAAAAGAAGAAAAAAAAAGAAATCTGTGTTTGGGTAAATTCAAAATCATTTCCACTAAAACTGAGAAATTATTGCTTGAACTTGTGTTTCAAAACTGTTTTAGACAACACAGTTACAAAAGCCACATGCTAATGTTACTGAAGTGGCTGGAAAATCACAGAAAAAAGTTTAATGCCCGCACAGAACAGAAGGTACTTCTATGAAAGAGGTTCCATTTACTAAAAGAATTATTGTTATCTGCATAAAATTTTGCCTTTCTTTCCACTCCCCTCAATCAAATCTCAACTTTCAGTCTCCATGTGAAAGTAAATCAATAGTTGATTTGCCAGAAAGATAATCATTATGGTGATTGCAGAACGATATATAGAACATCTTCAACAGATTGTAGGTGAGAGATTTTATTATCATTCTTTTTACCTTGACACTTAGAATGTTTTTTTTCTATTCTACAGAATATCTAGATTCTTTCTCAGCTCAGTTTGAAAAAAAAATTGAAACCAGATGACATATTTCCCAGATTTCATCACTGGCTTCCTGGCATAAGGGGTTATAGTGCCACCATCTTTGCAAGTAGCATCAAGTTTCTGTCTGTCTTAAGAATATTGCAAATTAGGTAATTATTTTAATCTTGAAAGAAAAATTCAGCAATAATTTAATATCAGGTTAATTGGAAAACAGCAGGTGACAGCTTCCAGATCTGTCACTCAACCAAGAAATATAAATTACTCACATAATTTTACCTGGCAAACCTTAGTCTAGGAGCAGGATTTAAGACAGCATACGAGCAATTACTCATGTGGCCTGGGAGCACTAGGAGACAGAAGGGGAGGAGAAGACCACTGCCACTGCATAGTGTCCGTTGTAAGGAGAAGGAAGGACTGTGTGAAAACAGCTGCAAGCCACTGGAGAGATTAGATAAAAATCAGATGATGATTTAATCAAAACAAGAACCTAAGCCATTTGTTTCAGCCTGGACACAAAATACAATAATTCACTTTGTCTCAATGAATTTCTCTTTAGAAAATATGGAACAAGCTCGTCGTGCTTTATGGGAAGTTTCGAAAAGTCTCTTGGAGAGACCCATGAGCATCTTCTCTGTTATACAGGACCTCAACTCCCCCCACTAAAGATGGCAGCTTGAAACAGAGGACCCTCTAGAAATTTAAATATGCAATTAAGAATGAAGCTAGACTATAACAACCTAACTGCTAAACACGGCACAGATGTTGTACATAAACTCATGTTAAGACAAGTATTTCAAATGTTACCCTGGCTCTTCCTGAAGCTCCTGTTTCTCAGTGACTTGAAATATCTAATTCTAACTTTGTTCTTTTTTATAGACGTGGATGATTCACTCCAGTTTAATCTAAAGGACTGCCTATTCAATAGATCTATCATTGTATTCCAGCCTATCTATGTCTTTACTAGGATGCTGTATGAAGAAGAACCCATCTTTGGTTTAAGTCTGCACATCTGGAGCTCTCATCATCTCATTGTCTAGGACCCATGAAAACTGGCATGAAAAGGTGTGAATTGCAATATATTAGCTACACTTCCTTCTCATGTAAATTCTGAGTCAGCATTCACTTGGAGAAAAAGTAGTTTACAACATTTTCTAAACAGAAAAATTAACTCCATATAGAGGTACTGACGTTGGCTATAGTGCAACAAACATACTTGCTGTAAAGTGTAAATCAGTGCAAACACCCCTAGGTAACAAGCCTAGCATTCACCAAGACCATGAAAGTACAGATGCTCAGAACTGGCTATAGTTTTTAATGCATTCAGCTAAAACAAAGTTACAGGCAGAGTATGAGAGTAATGTGTCTTAAAAAACTTAGAGGAAAAAGCAAATAGCAAAATTAAAAAAAAAAATCCAACCCTATCAAAAGCATTCTCTAAGTCATTCTTAGTATTAACTTAGTACCTTGGAAAACATCCCTTGGACAGCTTAGACAAAAGCAAACTGGTTTTAACTCAACATGATAGAAAGAATACTAAAATGTAATTCAATGTGATTCCCCAGCTGCATATTCCCATCTCCCTTGTGCCTGCACTAGAATTTCTGAACCTGTGTAATGAAATATACACATAAGTTTAATAGATGTCAGGTTTTTTTTCAGGGATCTGACCCAGTTCATCACCTGACCTAATGATCACAAGAGTCAGCACAAGGGAGGGGCACGAAACTTGTGTCAGATTTAACAGGAATGTTAGATGGATGTCAGTGAGAATCCCTCTGTTCTCTAGGATCTGATCAGGTGAAAATGAGAGCAGTTTCAGATCTTGAAATATTGTGGCAAAAGGCTGAAAAATTTTAAATCTGTGAAACTTTTGCCTTTTTGTAGATTTTATTGTAAATTTTACAAAAGCAACCAGCTAGGAGTTCTTTGTATTTTTTCCTCTCTGCTACATAATCCTCATTTTTTTCATCAGCTGGCGTTTCCACCAGGAGTCTTATGGTCAAAAACCCAGGCTTTTCAAATCACTGGGGCCGATAATAAATGCTGAGTTTTTTGAAATTAATTTATGACTTACAATCTAATATTGTGTAAGAAAGACTACATTTTATCAGCTTTTTGAAAACAACTTGTACTGTCGTGTATAAGATTTACTTTCTTCAGTCCATCCAAATCAGAATTTTTTCCCCACGCATGTTTTACTCATGTCATAAATGACCATGGTATTTCTTTCCACAACAGGAGGAAGTCTCTTTGAGGCAATATGCCTGCATTAGACTTCTACAAAAATATAAACTACTATTAACTACATTAAATGAAAAACTAAGTTCTGTCAACATCAGTTTAACAAAAGCATCAGATACTTGAGAGCTTTAAGTGAATTCCACCTGTAAACCAATATTCCTATTTGTTCATAACAGAATACCAAAAACTGGAGTAGTGCACCAAAATGTAAAACTACAGTTGTTGACATATTACTTGGGGTTTTTGCCTTCTGTGAAGAATTCCCTTTGATTGTCTTATAAATATAAATACACACTAAATTTACTGAAACTGGATTTTGAGCAAATTAGCAGCTGTAAACTGTAACTGAGAATAGAATATGCACCCATTTTCTGGTGACCATTTCAATATAGCCACATTTTTATTTGATTTTTACTTGATGTTTACAACATTGGTTTCCGCAATGCCTGATTTCCCCTTCAGTGTTGGGACCCCAAGTAGCAAAACCACTGTGAATTGTTTGATCCAGCGCCTGTATATTTAATTGGACTTCTGTGTCTCTTTTCTCTGTTAATCTCTAAATTTAAGAAACAAAAATGTGGTCTAAACGTCTAGTTGTAAGTTCCTGGTCTGATTTAACCACCAGACCAGCAGTGCCTAAAATCAAAATAAAGTCCCCTGTGTGCAGAAGCCAATGTAGCTGGGCATAGCATGGAGCCTGTGTGTCACATCAGCTAAAGGTTGTTATGTTTTAACCTACATCAAGTTTTAAAATGCCTTAAAACTACAATAAAGAATCCCTTGCACTTCCTTAACTTCCACATATAGGTATGAAATTTTTAGTTTTACTTGATTAAATCCAAGAGTTGAAGCATTCAACCATATATGTTCTTCAGGTCTATTTACTCTAGGGAAATGCAGCCACTGAAATTTAATGGCAGTGATCCAAACCATGATGAACTGAGGCAATTTCGTTTTTGTTGACCATTGCTCCAGGTCATTGTAATTTAATGAGTAGTAATCCTATTTAAAATATGTTACAGGCAGCAAGGTGCCTGCTGGGAGAAAGCTGCTACGCATGAACAGATCAATATGCACTGTGTGCATTCGACCATTCAATAATCGATTCACCCTTGTTATGAGAAAATAAATGCTAAAGTCCTAAAAGTTAATTTCTATAGAAAGCTTTTACAAGGCTATCAAATTATTAAAAGTTTTTATGGGTTCTCTTTTTTTGTTGCTTTTGTTTTTAAATCTGTGCAGCACAAGCTACATCTCACAGCAACATCCAGTTGTACTAGCTACTTGACTCAGTTTGATCTTAGGCTTGAAGACAGAGGTTGTGAACTAGAAGCTGCTATTATTTTGACTGAGGAAACTTGGGGATGAAAAAGTAAACATTTTCCCGTTCAAAGAATTTTACTCCTACAACTACCTTGTCAGAGGATTTGGGTTTTGTTTTTTTTTTTTTTAATCAACAATTTAAGTCAGTTCTGTTTCAATGAGATCCTTAAAAAAAGCTATTATATTTTTGAAGTTAGCATAATAGAGTCATCCACCACCTTTCATAAGGTCTTGGTTGTTTCTTGCCTTTTACTGAGTGTCAAGCTTTTTATGCTGGTTAACACATTGAGGGAAGATGCTACTTAATCCCTATAGCAAAACAAGTGCTTACAAATACACACTAAAAAAGTACCATTTAAATTTTTGGTCTTTTTTATAAAACTTGTACATTGGAAGAGTATCTGTCCAGTGTGTTTGGAGTCTTTGGCTAAGACTACAACTAGAGTGGTGCTGAGTTTGGATCCAAGGACAAATTTGCTATCTGCAATAGATGGTTTCCTTGTTGCAGTGGTCTCCTGACTATGACTCTCTGCCAGTCTTCCTAGGAATAAAAGTAAAATGTGCAATGACATACAATAAAGGGATAGTCCCCAAATCTTTGTGCTCTGTATGTATTATACACCTTCCTGACAATGTTTTGCAATGACCTTCATTAAGACCTAAATCTAGGTCTTGGGAGCACCATGGTTTTCACGTCACTGCCAAAGACGTGCACTTCAGCTGTAGCATTACTCTATCTGAAATGCGCAGATCTAGCCTTTCACATGTTAATTCTTTAGGTTTTAATGGCTGAAACATTGTGTGATGTTTATACTGGTAAAAACTTCCAAACCCCTTTATCTATGAACTGAACTACCTTTGCTCATATTTGCAACATGAAAGTATTTGTAATGGATTGAATCTTTCATAGCCAAAATCACAACTATTAAGCTGTCAATTTAATGTGTTCCAGCTTAGCATTCCCACAGCCAGTTGCCAATGGTGTTTTTACTGCGATATTGTAAAAGCATAATTCATTTCCTGAGCCATTAATATCGCACTCTTTCTCTAAACTGGCTTTTGGAAGGCTCTTTCCGATAGCATTACTCTCAGACTGTTCCTCAGAGTGTGTTGAGTTTTCTCTCTCATTCATATCAAAGTGTTGCTGAAGTCTGTCTGGGAAACTCTACAAACCTGCAAGTAGCAGACGTATTTCTGTAGAATTATTTCTGTTCCCTCATTTTGAATGTGGAAGAAGTCATTCACATGCTGATATCTCTGTTCCCAGGCAAATGTGTGCCAGTCACTTCCCCAGTCCTGACAGCCCATTTACTGGGACAAGCAAAGACATTTCACTAAGCTGTTACCAATCACTGGAAGACAGAAGAGCTTTCTCCAGAGGCTGAACTAAATTTTCAGTCTTTTGGATTGCAAGCAAAATAAAGTCTATCACAAGCAGGATTTGGGCCTGTATGTTGAAAGCATATCCTTTTTAGTGTTTTCCTGCTTCCTTTCTACAAACTATTGATAGTATCCAAGAAGGTACTAATCACCATATATCCCGTACTTCTGTTAACCCTCTTTTCTGTTTAAAATTCCCAAATGTTCTACTCTAACATTATAAGTTTCATTCTGAATCCCACCAGACCAGGAGAACAGCTGTTCTTTTCTACCCTGTAATTCAACTGAAGATAATTAAGTTCTTTCCCATAACTAAAACTTGTAGACGTCTAAAATTAACAGCTTCTTTAATTCTTCTGTGTATCATGTTTCATTGTAATTTGCCTTCTGGACAGACACTAGTCAGTGACTTCACTCCAGCCTAGAAGACTGGCTCCTTTTTTTTTTTGAGCTGATGTCAGTGTTACTTCTCTGCATGCAAAGGTCAAGATTCTTTGTTACACCCTAAGGAGACACTCCACTCATCCTCACCAGACAGAATGTCCAAATGCATTAATCAAAATGATCAAGTACTACAATTTTTTGGTCTTTAACCATTCATAGCACTCTACAAATCTGGGGAAACCTGGACAACAATGAGTCTTAAGGACACACTTGGTGGATTGAAGCTTGAATCCTGAATCGCCCCATAATGTGGTGAAAGAGAAAGGTGTGCTTAATTTCAGATGTACATTTGAAAGGGATGTGTTTGCCATTATGCACAAAACAGACTCAAAACCTTAGCCTAATTTCAAGGACTTACATAACATTTAAAAGATAAATAGACCCGATGGTGGCCCTGAATATGAAGATGAATTTTATTAAACGTTTGCTATATCTGACTGGTGATTCAATATGACAACAAGGGTGATCTTTTTTTAAAATTTGCTTTCACACATGCAAATTAGGGGAAGTGTCATGAAGCCTTAACAAGAAGGGATGATGCCAGTGTTAATCACAAAAAATTACCTTGGTGTAGCTTAAATAGAAGACACAGGTTGAACTTCACTTGAAAATGTAAGTTTCATTATTGTAAAATTAGTAAGGTCATAAATCCAGCTCAAAAATTCTATTTCCTTTTCCACAAACATATAGGATATCAGGCTTTTATCCAGAGGCATATCTAGGAAGGACTTTAAAGTCATTTATACAGATCTGAGTACCAGCGAGTGAAAAAAAACCAAACCCAAACACCACCCCCAAAACCCCCAACTATTATCATTAAAATATGCTTTCCTACCTGGCCATGAATATATGGAACTTGTGTTTCATAGTGAGTCAGCAAAGGCAGATATATAGGAAAGTGATCAGGCATTTTTAAACAAACAACTAAGAAATAACATGCATGAAGAATGGGAAGATAACAAAAGAAATAGATATCCCATAGACACAAATCATCACGCATTTTCTAGTCCCGCAGGAGGGAACTAAGCATCTGCACTGTCAGCAGAAAAAGAGACCTTATAATGCAAAGTCAAACTGGTGAATGTATGATCCATTTTATCCTTATGCATCTGCAGTTTTCATCACAGATTTGGCTTGCTAATTGCTATCTTATGCTTAGGAATGTTTTTTATCAATTGCAGAAAACAGGAGTCTGGGGCAGTCCTTTTAGCAGAAGGAAGGCATCATATAGGTATGCAATGGAAAAGAAAATAAATTGTTTACATAAAGCCTTTACATCAATGAAGATAGATGAGCAGTAAGAATCTGATGAAACAACAGTATTTCAAAGCCAAGTATTTAAGCAGACTGTGGGAGAACTTGGCAGGACATTATACCACTGGGTATTTTGAATGAAGGAGTTTTATTGTCTCATGCAAACGAACACACACCACTTGACAAAACAAAGTGCCACCACCCCTTGTAGTGATTGTGGTTCACTCTACATAACATCCACACAAAGAAAATCCATTCAGCCTGTATGACTTGAAAAGAAGGTATAGAAAAGTGAAAATATTTCAGGACCTCTATGGGCATTGTTGCCTTTTTCAAAAAACATGTGAATATCCTTCAAATGTAATTAATGAATTATTAATAATTCATGCCCATATTTGTTCTGTAATTGTCTTTTTAAGACACTTGGGTCATATTCTGGGGATGGGAAATGCAGAGGTACCCCAAGAGAAGTTCATCAGAGTTCCACTGATTAAGAAAGACAAGTTCTGCAGATGAGGATTTCTGGAGCTGTGAATGAGGTTGACAATAACGCCAATGCATTTTAAATTAAATTATCAACAGAAGTTTACACTTCAAAGTCAAAGAAACAATAAACCTTACATTGCATTTATGAACATGGATACTTTTCTGAATATTGTCTTACTGTGTCTATACAATTTGAATAACAAACCATTTTTTATAAAAAAACCAACTTGGAATTAAATCAGCTATAACAAGAAATTTCTCAAACTTTCTTCTCAGATAGTTTATTTATCATGCATGGAAGGTATCTGGGGCTTAATAAAGGTTTTTAGAGAAAAGAATAATTCTCTTTTTGTTTGCCTTTGTACTTTAAACTTTTTCATTTGAACCAGTGATGAAAATATCACAGGAAAGGTCTTGCCTGCAATTCAGCACTGTGAATCAATCACAGTAAAAGTAGCATTTAACTGCTTTGTGTACGATAAAACTAATTAACAAT
Organism: Calidris pugnax; assembly: GCF_001431845.1. Taxonomy (NCBI): domain Eukaryota; kingdom Metazoa; phylum Chordata; class Aves; order Charadriiformes; family Scolopacidae; genus Calidris; species Calidris pugnax. The sequence goes on from NW_015090926.1 coordinate 4,217,166, forward strand.
CAAGGTAGTTATTCTCCAGAGAATCCAACGCTAGTGAACAAAATTTGTGTGTCCTCTGGTGCTTTTCTCTATAACATCTGGTACAAGCCACCAGTAAACAAAGACTGGTCTGTTTCCATACAAGAATTGCTGTGTGTTTGAATTCCGACTTGCCTTTTGAGGTCACCACTGCAATTAGTTCATCAAGGACTAAATTAGCAGGCAGTGCAAAACTGGAAGAGAGACACAAGAAGTTGTGTGTGCTTCAAGGCTTTAAGTCCGCGAAAGGCTGCAGCAATCATAATGCCTTCAAGCACACTGGCAGGAATGCAGTACTCCCTTGTCATCCTCATTGCATTTTATTACAAGTAGTAGGCATCTATGTGGTAGACCACACACTGGATTCGCTGCCTTCAGCTCAATGTGGTGCTTCCCATACTCAGAGAGCATAACAGACAGGGGCAGAAAAAAAATCCAAACACCATTATTTTAGATTCTGTAAGACTAATCTAAATGAAGCAAAGAGAGAATAATGAACAAAATATATTAAAAAAAAAAAAAAATGAATACACAAAATAATGGCAAATATAAACAAGGCTAGGCAGTTATGCAAAACAAAAAAAAAAAAAAACAAAACACAAGAATGCTCCCTAGGGTCATTACAACAACAGGAAGCAAAGTGACAGCCAAGGAAGTGAAGTCATGCACAGAAGTCATATATCTGCCTAGTTACTTCATGTGGGAAAGTAGAAGACATGGTTCAGTTTTTATAATTGAAGAGACCTCATTGGATGAGGTCCCTGAGAAGATAGAAGTAATAATAATAACACTGTCTCCACCCAGGGGTATAAGACAAATAGTTTTATGTAGATACATGATTTATCACTAACTCTATATAAAGTTGTAGGGAGGTGGTAAAACTGATATTAGTCCCACCTGACTCCACTCAGTTACAGTCTCTGGGGATATTCATTTCATCTGGTCTAAAATCATAGCTTGAGATCAAATGTGGTTATGAGTCCTACAGCCTACTGACACCATAGGCTGGTACTTTACCAGAATGTATGAATATTTTACTTTCTTAGAATTTAGCTATCTATGATTATGGATAAAAGCTCCACTTTTTAAAGGGATGTCTGATTTACCTGACAAGAATAAAGGACTTGAAAGACAATTGTCTTCTCTTCTCTCCCAAGCCTGCAGCTGCATTGAACTTTATTTAAACCACAATACTTTGTAAATGACAAATTCAAACATAGGGTTTAGCTTTGAAAATCTTTAATTTGACATTTCTTTCATTGTGGCATCTGAAATATGAAAATATATTTTATTTTGAGGTTGATTTATTTTATTTCTATAGTCTGATAGAATAGACAAAGAAAATCTTGAAATTGCCAGGTGTAAAGAATAACACCACAGCTGAACAAATTATTTCACACAAAATGTCCTAGTCAGCTGCTTGTGTATAGGATTGATCAGGTATGGCTGAAGGTAGTGACATTCAAAAAATATTTGTATTTAATATAAATACGTTATATGGAATATGTTTGCCAACAGCTTATTGGAAGCCTTTGATAGTTTAAATTTGCTTTATTTTTATTGAACACAAGTCATACAGTTTGCTTAGTGAACCAGTTAGATCAACACTGCCCTGAAATTTAAGTCTCTGGGATGAATAACAGTATTTACAGTTGTAATTACTATGTGTTATGAATATACCTTCATATCAAAAGATGCAGAACAATGAATGAAATTTATCTTGATTTTTTTGAAAAAAAAATATATATTATTCATAGCTGTTAGATGAGTTTTCTTTGGATGAATAATTGTAAGTTTGTAGGTAGTTTTGAACTGTTAAATGTACATGCTATTCATGCCAGTTAGGTTTCTATTCCTTCATTGGATGACACTATTTTTTAGCAACAGAAAGATGAACAATTACTATGTCATAGAAATACACTTTCTTAAAGTATCTGACATTATTATAATGACACCTTGGCATTTGTAAGCATTGCAGAGTCATAATCAAAACATATGGTATATACAATATTGTGCCAAAATCAGTGGAGAATAAAATCAAGGGGTTTATTCACTAATAAGAAACAGATTTTTTCATTATTTTTGTTGCTGATGTTTAGCCATTTGACTAACTCTGATAGAAAAGGATAAATAGTGGCAGGGGAGAAGTTCATGCACACACAACATATAGTTAATTTGTGGAGCTCAATGGCACCAAACATTACTGAAAGTAGTAAGATACCCCAAAAATTGACTTTTATGAATAAAAATACTATTTATATTTACACTAAGCCATCTAGAATAAAATTAAAAGGGCAATGAATCTCCATGCTTCAAGGTGTAAAATAATTACTGGTTTTGTCTGGAAGCCCACACACAGACACATCTAACAACAGGAGATATAATGGTTATATTACCTTCTTTAGAAAAATCTTACATTGACTTCTCGTAGAGACAAGACACTAATATAGGAAGGCTATTACATAATTTTCCATTTAAAAAAACTTAAGATTCCGAACAAATAGCCAAAATAAAAAAAAATTTTAAAAAGACAAATCTTATTTTAGCAAACATGGAATCTCAGAAATTCTACTCTGATAATTTTCGAACATAGATTAAGCTTTACAGAAGCAATAATGCCTCAAGCCCCCTTAATTTTCTACCTCTTTTTGATGCATTTTATTTTAATCTGGCCACAGACTAATGGTGTATATTTTATTCTTTACGGTAAAATACTAAAGCAAAACCACAATGCAGATCAAAAAAAACAGAACTACAGCGTTCCCCATACCAGCTAGACAGCAGGTGGCTCACCACTATAGTACATTTTCAGAAGGGAAGTATGTAACATAGTCATTGCTCTTTGAAGTATTCAACTCTTCCTTGACAGCCACAGAGGTGTGTGGTTGGTTTTTAATTATGAGATCTCTCTTTCCCTCATGGCAGTTTCACTCTATAGATAGATATAGACACATGTATACAAACACACAAGGGAGGAAAAAGAGAAAGAATAGATCTAGAGTGGTGATTCAAAACCATAATACAGTTTGTCTGCCAGAAACAATAGACAAATGACAAAGCAATTTTCACAACTTCTTAATGAGATCCCAAGGCAGTTTTCTTGAGCTCAAAACTGAAAATGTCAAATAGATTAATTCAAACTCATACTGCTCACTAGGAACCTTCTGGGTTTTTTTCTAAAGAAAGTGCTAAAGAGAATGTGGGGCAGCACTACGGCAATACTGGACACCCAGAGGAACATGAAGATTATTATAGAGTTCAGGTTTGATTAGCAGCATCACAATAAATACCACATGAGCATACAGTAATTCACCACATACTTAGAAATTTATTTCTTTTAGAATCTTTTGGCATGTTCAACAATCTTAAGTATTTTTTTCTTGGAATACTGGATATCAAATATTAATAACAGAGAATTTTGATCCCTCAGGCCTTTCTGACTATAATCTTATATACACACTGTTTCACGGAAAATGAATAAAATATTTGGTGTTTATAAGGTGAACCTGGCTGAGAAAATTGTTCTCACAAACCTCCTGGCAATCTTGCTTTTCATTTATAACTGGCAGCTCTTCTGCTGTTCCAGTTTAGTCAGGTCAAAACCTGGCCTATGCTACAGACTCTTTTTGCAATTCCACCTTTGGCAAATGATCAACAAAATCACCCTACTCTGCAAATGTAAGGAAATAAAGCTAGCATGTTTTCCTCTTTCTCCATCTCTTACTCCACAGGTCCCCAAGATTAGACATGTCAGTTTACTTAATCAGCTCATCGCAACCTCGTACTGCAAATGCATGAGTTGTGATTGTTTCAACAGGATGAGACCGGGAAACTTCTAATACTTGTGTTAAGGAAGAAAAAATTAAAAAAAAAAAAGAGATAAATTTAGACTTCCCAACATGAAAGTCTGGAGGAGCAACCTGATGTCCTCACATTTACTTTGTGTTTAAGAATAGAAGCACTTGTACGCATTTCTGCGCACCATGATTCTCAACTACCTGCACTACAGGAGAAGTCTGAGAGTCAGACTCATCAGCAGAAGAAATTTCTGGTTTTGAGGAGGTGCTTTTGATACACAATGCTTTTGTGTGAACGAAATGCATTTTTGCAATTCCTCTGTAGTCTGGTTTGTTAAGCTTTTAACATCCTCGTTTGTGTCCAACACATTCTGTTTGACTTTACAGCTGTTTGATTGGCTTTGTCTCTCTTTGGTTTTTGTTTTCCCTGTGATTCCTTCTAGCTCTTTTTTGATTTGTAGTTCTGAATGCCGTCCCACCACCCCCATATTCACTAGATTTTCAGTTTATTTCAAGGAAGGATGATTTCAAATGCATACTGTTCTACTCTAAGCACACCGAGAGGTAAATTTTCAGTACAATGCACAGCCATTTAGATGAACAACACTTATTAACATTAATGGGAGTCATGCAGCTAAATTCCTTCACACCATGCTGAAAATATAACCACAGTTCTTCCCTTCAATTAAAATTTCATAAGTATGTTTTGCCCAGGAACTCATTGACCACAGATAATTACTAAGAAAGCAACAGGGCTCAAGGCCCCTAATTGCTCACTACACAACATAAGTCCATGACACTCTGAACACTCTGGTCTACAAAGTTTAGAATCAGAGTTTAGGAAAGATAATATAGTCCTGTATAAAGACACTTCAAAGCAGCAGATGGCTTCATACATATCCAAATACCATGGAAACACATGGTAATGCAAAATTTTATACTGTTTAGGCCCATTTCCCTTACTTAAATCCTGACCTAACAAAGGGATCTATTTGGTCAAACAATATCTGGACAATGCCCTTTATGCTGAGTGAACCCAGTATGAATACACACATCAGAATCAGTTCTGCCTGCACTTAACCACATTGCAGTGAAATCCATTGAAATCTTTGAAATTGTCATACTGAGGACAGGAAGGAAAGTGCCTTCCCCACACAGCTGTTCCCTGACTATGTTAGATATCAGTTAAGCATAAGGTAACGTGACATTAGGCAGCACTTTTGAATTTAACCCCATTTAATCAAGAAATTGCATTTTAAACTTCACTCAGTATTTTTTTTTCTTTTTCTAATGTTTCAAGGAAATTTATACGGACTTGAAAGGCCACTGTTAATTAGTTTTTTCAAATAATTTTTCGTAAGAGTTTTATTTTTCTTCAATGCTTTTATTTTTAAATCTATTTCAGCTAAATCAGTCAGGCATCTGTTATTAAGTCATATTGCCTATCCTATCATCCTTGTGTTTTCCATGCTAAAATCCAAAAAGCAATCCAATTTCAGAAAGACAATTCAGTAGTGACCCATATTTCATTCAGTTCCTAAATTGGATATAATTGCTGAGTCATACAAGAAGTTGCCCAGAATATAATCTTTAGAGATGTTGATCTTTATAAAAAACCAAAATTAAAAAAGTAAACTCAGATAAGCACATTTACCAGAAGCATACCCTTTTCTAGTGTATGACATACCACATATGTTCTGCAATAACTGCTACTCCCACAGCTTCAGTCAAAAACACCAGCTGCTCTCCCTTCCTCCTGCTCTGAACTCCACTGGACTTCACTGTGCAGTGCAGAAAAAAGACAGAATGCTTCTTGTAAGAAATATCTGTACTTCAGAATTACACAAAGTATTAGAAGCTCAGCATAGGCATTATATGCTTAGTTTTGGCTTTCTAGCAGTCCCCCATTCCCTCCCTGCCCAAAACAAATTGACTCAGTAGCCACAGAAGGTGTACCAGAGGTTGGTAAGAAACTGCAACACTTCCCCTCCCTGCCCATCCACATATGTCTGTGCATCTTAGAATGATTTTATAAAGCAATGAATATAATGCTTCAAAATCCTTGAGATGAATATGCAATAGTCCTGTAAGTTGGAATCAGTAAGGATTCACCTTTCTACTACTTTGTGTTTCGTTTTGTCACGCCATAGTCTGCAAAAACAAATACACTGCCTTTTTTTTTATTTCAGGGTAGTTACTAAATCTGCCAAAATCTCAATCTCAACTTCTTCTTTTTTATTACTAATCTGACATATGGCCCCTTAAAAGAAGAAAATATAGTGTTATAGCCTTGATGAGTGTCTCTTTTCAAAAGGTGCATTCCACATTCAGACCTTGAGGCTCTTAACCTCTTAGGTTAATAACTCACATACTGGTTCTCTTATCAAGTTCTAGGAACATGTGTCAGAGGCAGCTTCGTGTCTAGTGTCACTTTTTGGAATGGACACAGTACAGGAACGGACCACCTACACCTCTGAAGTCAATACTGGTCTTCCCAAATTTCTCTTCTACCTAAAGTATGCTTTGTAAAGTGATCAGACATTCCATACGATGCAAGACTTTTTATATAAATGCAGATATCTTGGCCTGTATGAAAAGTGGGCAGACAGTAATTTACCTGGGCTTTACTCTTTTGAATTTATGCCCAATTGCTTACTCATATATTCCCAGGGCCACAGCAGAAACACAGACAACAGCAGCCTATAAGCATCACCTCTCATGTATCCTGACCAGGAGGCAGGTGACCCAATCACATGGCCAAGTGTGGAGGAAGAACTTTCCCATCTCATGCAGTATAACGATCTTTTTAATTATTATTTAGTTTGGAGATGGCAACAGTTGTTGCCACAAAAGTTATATAGATACTCACATTTATCACTTTGTTCCATGGCAACTTTGTGATCATTTAAGCATTTAATATACATGACTTGTAAAATGGATTTCAGAATTCACTCTCAACCCTAAGGAAAGAGTAAAAAATGTAAAGGCCACATAAAAACAGATAGCATAAGACAAGACAAAACAGTATCTTTTTTCCTTGCCTTTTTTGCTGTAATAGAGATCGTGCAACCTCCATTAAGTCCCATGGTTGTATTGTTATGTGCTTGTATGCAGACACTTCACCTTTCCCAGTAAGGATATCCTGGAGCTGAGACAGAATAGCAGGATTAAAGCCCAAAATATCCTATATCTTTTAGCCAACAAAAATACATTTTTGAAGCATCTCTTGTCTGTTCTAAAGATAAGGATCTTTATACAATTTCTTTAATGAAAAAGCCAACTTAAAAGTTCCTTTCCTTCAAACATTTGTGCAGGCACCCACTTTTCTTCCTGCACTATGACTTATAGTTTACATCCTAGACCCACAAGAAATTAGAAGGGCACAAATCAGAGCACAGCACTGCATGGGTGAATCCCTCCCCAGCTGACTTTAATTCCAGACAACATGAATGGGAGCAAAGCACACCTAAGAAGAGCTGAGTTGGTCAGTTTGGTTTCCATTCGCTCATCCAGGTTGCACTCAGTACAACTAAGACTCCTGAAAAAGCAACAAGTAATGAACGTTTTCTCCTCCTGAACATTTAAGTGCCTGCCCTAAGCCCCTGCAGGTGTCTACATGGAAATACAGTGAAAAATTTGAAAAGTACAAACAAGTTTAGCTAACGCTACCAATGTATAATTTCAAATTCCAGAATCCGTAGGCAGAAGGGTGAATAGGCAGAGGGCAAGAGAGAGAGATTTGGGATTTCTGTGATTTTGGTACATTAGGAAGCCTGGACCAGATCACTGGCCTCTAATGAAATATTTAAATGAGATCACCCATACAAGTAGGAGAAGCTTCTAGTACACTACAGCTAACAAAAAAGCAGAGAAGAGAAGCAGGGGGGTTCTTTCAGAAGAGGGAAAAGAATCTGCAGAATATATATGATATAGTTTGCTTTCATGGAATTCTCAACTGCTACATTCTTCTTTTAATTATTTCTTCTTTTTTTTTTTTTTCTCCAATATCCTGTTGATCAACTCCCCTGTACAGTGTGTTCAATGCACAAAAATCTGTGAAGTGACAGGAGTAGAAAAACATAAGAATAATGGGTAGAAATTTGAGATTTTTTTGCACATGTATATAATCCTAAGAACAAGGCTTTTAAAACTCCAGTTTGCTATTCCATTATCTGGGCACAAGTTGCAATCACTTTAACAGGTCTTAACTGGTTTAATTTGGTGGGGACTGTATTTTCAAGGACACCACTTTGTAAATTATCTGTAAAGGGGTGTGTGCTACGTCCTGTGTATCTGACTTTTTTTGACAACATGTCCTTTCCTGCCCTTAGAATTTCAGATGAGATATAATTGTTACTAGTAAAACTGACAACAGATCTTCCCTTAAAAAGCAGTAATCTCTTAAAACACGGTAAAATGCTGTAACAGATCTTCCCTTTAAAAGCAGTAATATCTTAAAACACGGTAGGATGCTATATCATCAGTTAATACAATCTTGTAGAGTGAGTGTCAAAAATATGAAGAGTTATAATGAAAAGAAAATGGAAAACTTGCAAATACTTGTACTGCCACCACAGGGTTTTGTTTTTTAAAGACAGTCACACAGAATTCAATCATTATTCAAAAGGATTTTTTTAAATTGATTGTGTATACTCTACTTGTATTACACAAGTGTCCACCCACAGTAAAAATGCATTTAATAGTCCTTGACTGGTGATGACAGTGCTATAAAGGTTTTTGTGGAAATAAGCTGAGATAATAAATATTTCACACTTGCTTTCATGTATGGATATTACCAAGCAAGAAGTTCAGCTCCCCAAAATCCTATTCTCCTCTTAAACATAAAACCAAAACCCTGTAGCAGACCCAATACGCTGCTTCCTTCATGTTGGTAAAGGTCTTGGAGATTGTCACATTGAGCACACTAGAAGACTAACAGGGTTTACCCAAAAATGCTTTATGCAATTGCATGACATTGCGACACATTTTGTTCCAGCACCTTCACTCTTCACAGAGTTTTTAAATTTTGCTGCTCACAAAGGATTAGAAGTGTGGGCAAAGAACAAAGAAAACTCTTGTCCTAGACAAAGCTGAAGCTAAGACAATGAGTAAAACCCCTCAGCAATCTCTGTTGCAAGAAAGAAACAAAGTCCCAAGAGCAGAAGTCCCTCAGCAGGCAGTGCTTGTCTCTGAATTGTTGTGCCAACAACCCAGATAAGGAGGCACCAAGTTGCAGAAGGAGGGCAAATTCAACTTAAAGGTTTTGGATTCCTGGCCCAGAACTCTCCACTTATTGTTCAGCAGCCCCATTGGAGGAGCCCCACTGCTTACAAACACCTTAGGTGCTATTCCTACTACCTCTGAAAAAAGACTAAGACCTATGTTTCAAAAAGATTGTCCTTGCTTTCAGCATGAAGAAGCTGAGACACTGGCATGAGGCAATACCAAGATAAAGAGTACAGGGAGCAAGGAGTGCTTTCATCTTGCCAGTTACTCTTTTTCCAGTCTTGCAGGAGAGAGGTCTGATTAGACAGTAATACCTGCGAGAATGAGTTTTCATCAATAGTTGTTTTAATTATATATTGTGCATATTGCTGCTACATGCTTTCTGTGTCAAATCCAATGGACCTCATATCACTCACTATGAGAATTTAGCTCAGTATTTAAGAAAGATAATTCAACAATGGAAACCCTAGGTAAGTTACCATCCATGATGATTTCTTCTAATGTTTTAAAATACTGTGAGTATGTGCCCCCTTCTGTGCCTGCCATCCCATCTTACTCAGTGAATGTCACTGCTAGCAGTAAAATAACTTTATGACAGGATGGCTAAAGGTTCAGATTTTAACATAATACACATAAACAACTGATATTGAGCTGCTATCTTCATTATTACCCATTCTAAACTACTGAGGTTTACGAAAAGAGAGTTTTAAGGCAAGGATAGGTGTTGTATGTTATCCTATGAGCAGTCACAAACATTTCTGAGTCATTATTATTTCCTCTTTACTTTTCTTTGCTTAATTATTCATCATATAGAAAGGGAAAGAATAGATCTAAATATTATTTGATCCATGCTGTAAATAGCAATAAAGTGTCAAAGATCAGAATGCAGAGATCCTGGACCTCAGGCTTCATGCCTCAGGACAAACATTAAAAGCACTATGAGGAAAGGAAGGTAGGATGTAGAAGATTAAAACCAAAACAGCAAGGGTCTGTGCACGGAAGATGACTCCTGTCTAAAAAGAACATACAAGTACCAGGAAGGTACAAATGCTATGTAAATGATAGTTGTGGGAAGAATAAGTAATTTTTTCAAATGGACAAAACAGCTTAAAAGTGCTTAAAAAGATAGGAAACACCTGAGTTCTACTGAACCACAGCAAAGTTTTACAGGCCCATCACCTGCCTCATACCCAACTCAGCCAGCAAAGGCAACTGAGATAGCACTAGAGGGAGGAATCCTGGTCTGGCAGGAGGTAAACCCAAAGGATCATGTAGGGTTTTTTCCATCCACATTTCTCTCTAAGTCTACAGTACAACAGCTTACGCATTTAGATAGCCAAGTAAAACAAACCTTAATTAAGGTTAAATTGGCCTTCATCCTGAGTTTCAGAAACCCACAAATGAAAGATATTTGCCAAAGTGATGTAATACAAACTGTACTGTTTAACTTGGCTATTTAGGTGATTAATCTTTGATGTTAAATAGCTCTCTTATTACTCATTATTATTATTTTATGAGACTATCATATTAATTGGTTTTAGTTGGTCTATTTGCAGGCTTATGGCAAATAGACCAAATACTCTCCATTTTTTTCCTTTTTTCCTTTTTTTTTATTGTAAGAAAACTACAAATTTTAACCTACAGGGAAGGAAATCTAACCCAGGTGAGATTTAGAATTTCCAGACTCGAAGCAGGTTTTGTTGCATCCCAGCAAAAGACAATATTTCATGCAAGTAAAACTAGACATTTAAAATAATATTTTCTTTTGTCCTCTGAAGGAGAATGGGGATTGCCTATGCAGACTTTTATAGAACAGACCTCTTGAGTCTCATTTTCACACTAATGGATTTTCAAATCCATTCAATTTATAACAAAGAGGAAAGAATAAACAATTAAGCCATGCTCTTAACAATACGCTTACACACCTGCCAACAACTAAATTCTTTAATTAAAAATCACAGGAGAACGTACAGAAGCATAACCTTTTCCACACTCACAGCACAGCTGGGAGTGAAATCTTTCTCATTATGTTTGTTTACATCCATTCTTAACAACATTTAAGCACAGATTATTAAAATAACATGTAAGGTAATACTCTTATTCTATTTAATGTTCTAGATATTAAATACAACATTATTATTATCATAGAAATTACACACAACATACTGAGAGCTTACATCAGTAAAGAGGACAGACTAGGAGACCATCTATCCCTTTGGTTCCTTGTCTTGGGAGGTGGGTAAACAGTGATTAAGAGGTTGTGCATATTAGACAGCGTACTAAACAAGAAAAGGAACAAACCTAGGGGAAGGTGGTTGGACAATGAAAGAAAAAGGAAGGGAAGAATGAGGAGGAATGAAAGTATGATAAATGGAAGAGTCAGCAGAGGTGCAAAGAAACTGAGGTTAAGTATGATCTGGATGGTGTGAAGCAAAATTAAATGAGAACAGTCATGGAGACAGTTTATGAAAGGAAGGAAACCTTTACAAATAGGAGCTGTAAATTAAACTAGATCTTGAGTCCAAACACACAGTTCCTTTTGAGGCAAAAATAACTGAGGTAATCAATATTCTGCTCTTCTTACTGAAAAGGGAAAGGACATATCATCTGCTTGTCTCTAGGAAGGTCTACTGTTTGAAAGGGTATGAAGCCCCAGAGCTCTGCTCAGCTACCTGCTGAGCTAGCAGCAGTTTGTGTATTCTTTTGCAGTAAAAGGGATTCTTAAGAGATAACTGTAGGTAAAAATTTCTTCTGCTAGAGGAAATCTAGCTTGGAAGTGTAGCTTATTGCTTGGATAAGCAACTTAGATACAGTGACATAATACAATTAAGTAAAGGCTGTGAAAAGTGTAGTGGAAGCTAGTGATGAGCAGTGTGCTACTTATCTTCTTTGCTTTGCAATACTTTTAGCAGCATGACTAAATGAGGTCTTTCACTGATGTACCATGATATAAAGATTCCTTCAACATTGGTTTAGTCTGGCCATATTGCTTATATAGAGGAAATCTGCGAATAAGCTATATGAGTCACGCCCAAAAAAATGGGTGATAAGGTCTCATAGAGCATCATTTAGCTACTCCTTCATACATAGTAGAAAAAAATCAGTAGAAGTATTTGAGTAGAGCTTTACTCCTTCTGTCTATTCTATTCAGCTATATTCACAAGTGAAACCAAGAGCCCATAATTACCACAATTCAGACGCCTCAAAAGGGCAAATATTATAGCTCATTTTAGAAACAGCAATAGCTTTCCTATAAGTAAGGATATCTATTCCAATATTCAATTACTTATCCTGTATACTGAGCCATATGTTCCCCACTTCAAAGTTCCTAGTTCTGATTGCTGCCAAAGTAGCAAGCCGTCAATCCCTACATGCCTAAACATGTATCTTAGGCCACGCAGAGCTGTAAACAAAATTGCACAACTTTACACTGTAAGGTATTATATGTGAAAAAGACTGAGTTATTCTTATCTGCTTTACAGATTAATTTTACAAGTTCAGATTTCTCTTTCACATTTCCTGATTCTATTATTTAATCACTCAAGTGAAAAGAAAGAAATCAGCTATTTTTTGATCTCCTGAAAAATTAGAAACATTGCATTATTTAAAGCACATAATATTCATTGTATTTATATATAAAAATTATATTATTATACTTCTTCTAGTTAAGCACAGGCAGAATTGCAAAGATGAAAAGCTCAGAGTTTCAAAGAGATGAACCAGGCCAGTTCTGGTTAAAATATTAAAGGGAAAAAAGTTTATCAATTACTCTTTGATTATTTTTCCTATAATTTCTTATAAAAAGTGATGCAGAATATTGGAATGATCTCTGAATTTTTTACAAAAGCTAACTCCTTGGTCCACTGCATAACTCAAAAGAGTCACTGATAACTCAAAGAATTACTGATTTTTTTTTCTAGTTATGTGATGGGAATATATCATCTGAAAGGTAACTTAAAGGAATTTACAAATTGGAGCATATTTCTGGTTTTATGAAGAGGCTGTTGTCACAGTAACCATTAACACAAAGTTTGACCCTGCACTGAACAGGAAAAATTAAAATGACAGAAAAGGCAAAAGAGAGTGAAAAAAGGGGGGGGGGGG